>NW_027466142.1:2127500-2272500 GCF_046127955.1 Nelusetta ayraudi
ATTTTCTCACATTGATTGATTGAACAAGTCAGAGTCTGCTCACTGGATGTGTCACTGAGTGCAGCAGCAGCCAGTGCAGCTCTGACAGCTTTGGACTCTGAGATGCTGGACGCCGTCAATAAGCCTTTCAAGTCTAAGGCGGAGAAGAAAAAACTACAAGAAAAAAAACCAAATTTTTTTTGACACATCATTAAGCACGGCTTAGTGACACAGTGGCGCCCGTCGCTTTAAGAGGGGGGATGAAAAAAAATTCAAATTCACGCAAAGGCAGCTTCTGTTTTTATTCTTAGAATTTCCAGATAATCTGCGGAAGGTTACGTAAGCACACAGGCAGATTTGACTTCATCGACCAACCCCCCGCTACGGAGACGATCAGCGCGCACTCGACCTCCTCTGAACCTGCTGAATTACACCGTGAAATGGCTGCGACTCGCACTTTTGATGGAAGCGGCTGCCGCTGCTTAAGGTCCTTAATGCCTCTTAGTTCTCCGCCCTGCTGGCTGAGGCCGTCTACAGTCGGAGCCCCGAGGGCGCAGTGCCGACGTGAAGCTCCTCCACCCGCCCGGCCTGCTCTATATTCCTGACCAGAGCAAAAAACACAAGGCCGCCGCGCTGCGGCAGAACCGTCCCTGGCTCCCAATATCATGCTAGCTTTGCATCGCTTAAGAGATTGGGGAGCAGATTGTCCACCAGAGTGAGCGTGGTTGGTGGCAGTAGGAAGCAGCCCGCGGTAGAAATCATCAGCAAATCTCCGTGGGAAAAGCCCTTACTTTTAAAAACCCACACATCACAATTAAAACTTAAAACTAAACCACAGAAAAAGAAAAACTGCATTGCAACCATCTCTAAGGGTTTGCAGAGAGGAAATATCCAGCAAGCAGCAGCCTTGATGCTGTTAGGGGTCAAAGGTCAGACTGGTCAGAGACCAGAGAGAGGAAACAAGAACTCTGGTAGCGACGTCATAGAAGCGACACCTCTAACCAGGAGGTGGCGTGTGTGTGTGTGTGTGTACATGTGTGTACGTGCGTGTGCTTGTGCGTGTTTCTACAGCGTGCGTCATTTAATTTCCTGCTGCCGGTGATGTGATCTCGGTCGGCGAGCGGCGCCGGAGCTCAAAACATCGCCCCGGCAGCTCGCTGACATGTTTGCTTTGACAGAAGTCAACCACCAGGGGGCCGTCTGCAAGTGTTACTCAGCCTTTAATCAATCCTATGCCTTATTCATGGCGAGCCATGAAAAATAAAATGTAATAATCGCAAACTTGCACTGAACAGCTCGCCGCTACAACAACTTTATGGAGGAGGATCCAGCGGAGTCGGCCTTTTCTTTTCTCTCACTACATAAATAAATAAATGAATAAATAAATAAATAAACAAAAACCTCACTGTGATCCTCCAGCCGAACACCAGAGTGAGGTCGACGGAGTTCTTCCTCCAATTTTACCGCCACCATCTGAGACACAGCGCTGGCATTCAGCGCCGCAAATTGGGTTCACGTGGGTTCACGCGGAACCATTTACAAACAGGCCGTGGTGGGTAAACAAAGGTCACGTGGCCTCACAAACAACCTGTGTGAGTGTCGGCGTGCAGGAGGAGGAGGACGAGCGGCCAAGCCCGACACTCAAAACAAACCTGGTTTCAGAGTTTTGGCCCCGGACGGCTGCTTGACGGAGGAACTTTGAGGGCCAGTGTGGGAGATTTAGCAGCATCTAGTGGGAGGAAAGTGTACTGCAGACGATGATGAGGTGACCTGCCATGATTCAAATCACTACTTAAAACACATCCAATCCGTACTGCTTTTAATGTGTAGCTACTGTTTTAATGTGACTCATTTTTTTTTTACGTACTTTTTTGTTTTTTTTAATTAAAATCGATTCTAACCTCCTTGTTTTTGCTTATTTTACTCTAATCTGCATTTGATTTATTTGTTGGTATTTTGAAGTATTTCTTTTTCAAATTTTTAATCTGATATGTTTTAACCTTCTTTCATAAAGTGTCTTTGAGGACTTTTGAAAAGCGCTCTATAAATAAAATGTACTATTATTATTACTATTGAGCTGCCAGCTGGATCCGACATATTTTGTATACCAGCCAGGATTTAAATAAAAAAAAAAAAAAAGAAATCACCACGTCTACGGCTCCCTTTGACACACATGGATATCTTTCAAATGTGAACTGTCACTGGGCTTTTCAAGAACATCCGTCTTCGGCTCACACCGCTGAGCGTGAACTTGAAGCGCCCGATGCGTGTGCACGGCAGAGGACAGCTGCATCTTCCACCTCCGACATCGTCATCCCAGAGAAGGCCAGGCTGAGCGTTCCCAAGCTCTCTTCCCAATCAGTGCCTTAACGCAGCGGCGTTCCTTCCTTTTCCCCCCACCACACAGGAAGATTGTCGCAGATGCCTGAGTCGTAAATGGAACCGTAAATAAAAGTGTTTTTTTCTTTGTTTGGTTTTGTTCCCCCCATTTTTCCAGGGCTGCCGGGGAGCGGCAGACAGGGCCGGCGATTGAAGGTGGACGGGGCGAAAATAAATAGGAGGGAAAACGCTCCTGGCTCGGCTCCGACACTGTTGGGATTGTGGGACGCATTCCTGCCCGCCGCCGCTCGCCGTCACCACACAGGCATTCTTGTGCGGCCGTCCCCCCCACCACCTCCCACTCCCACTCCCCGCCTCCCCCCCACCCCACCCCCACCCAACCCCTCCCCTTCCTGAGCAAACAGCCTCTCTGAGGTCCCGCACTTCAAACGCACAGGACTTCCCCTTCAGCAGCGCTGCTTAAGACGGCCAGTGTGCTGCAGTCAGCAGGCAGGGGCCTCCAGAATCCTCACCCCATCCCCCCTCCCCTCTCACCCCAACCCCCCCCCACTTAGGTCCTCACCCCCGTAACGGACTGCCCACACATGGCACAGTGTGGCGGCTGCCACCGGCCTATAAGAGGCACCGAGTGGAAATCTACCATGTCGGCTGTGACAGCAGTAATATTCATCATGGGCAAAGGGAGAGGGAGAGGGGGAGGGAGAGGGAGAGAGATAACGGCGGCGGGGGCGAGCGAAGGAGATGAGGTCACGCGTCATCGTGTGATGCCGGCGGTCGGTCGTCTCTTCTGGTTTTGCTGCAGTTGAGAGGCTGAGGGTGGAGGTTGTGCTGCTGCTGGAGCGCAGATGAAAACAATAAGGTTTGGATTTATTTTGTGCATCTATGAGCTGAAGAATTTAAGAACACTAAAGTAAAAAACAAAAAACAAACAGCCAAAGGCAATCAGATTACACCTTATTCATTATTATTATTATTATTATTATTATTATTATTATTATTATTATTATCATTATTATTATTCATCCACTCCATCATTCTCCAATCCAAGTACTAACCAGTCCCGATCATGCTTAGCTCCCGAGATCAGCTTATCATTATTATTACTATATGCTATTTATTATCATCATCATTATTAATATTACATCAGACAGAGGAGGCAACACTCCACAATCTGGCTTACAGCAACCAGACAGTTAAAGTGGTGATTTGCAGTGTATGACACTGAGAATGTGTCAAAGAAGGGGACCTGAGGCAAAGACTCCCAATGGTTTTCTCTCTCTTGGCAGGCAAAAAGTGGCGAAGAAGTCAAAATATCTGGGTCACGTCAGCAGAGATGATGTGTGTGGTGATGATGATGTGGGCCGTCTGCTCTATTAACCGACACGCTGGCTGTTGCCGCGCTCCACTCCGCACTGCCCAACTGTGGTGCAGCTGTGATCCCACGCGGCCGAGATACGGTGTGCAGGGGACCGACAACGACAATCTCAGGATTCTGACTCAAGCAGCTCACAGACACAGCCACAAAAATGTCTCTGTGTGAGAGAGAAATCTTTCTTAGCCGACTGAGACACACAAAAAGAAGGAGAAAGATGTTCTTCCAGACAAAGCCACAGCGGCGACCTACCGTGATCGTAATCAACCGTCACCTTCCACCTCCTGCTCAGCTGAAGCTTTGCAATGTGTCAGAGTGTTCCGGAAAAAAGTAACAACTGTACCGAGTATTCTTCAAATTAGGGTGCACCTGAAAAGAGTCGGCGAAGCTGCTCGACCAGCTGAGAGCCGCACAAGCTGGTAGCAGGTGCAGAACCTTGAGACCAGCCAGGAAAGAAAAACACAGAGAGAATCTGGAGAAGACGAAGAGAAAAAAAAAGAGACAAGGAGACAGAAAACAGTGCTGTGTTCAGGGGACAAAATCCAATAGATGGATAGATAGAGAGATAGATGGATAGACAGACAGCTAGCTAGATAGATAGATGGATAGATGGATAGATGGATAGATAGATAGATAGATAGATAGATAGATAGATAGTGTAAAACTGGGATGGAGGCGCTGTTTGAACATCACCAATGACTGCAGGCAACACATTCCTTTCTGCTAAGTCAGCTCCAACATGCGGTTGCTGTGATGGTGATTTTCTTTTAAACTATTAAACCAAAGGCAGCAGACACCTTTCAGTTTCCAAGCAAAAGAAAGAATCCCAGTCTCTGCGAACAGCATTCAGGGCCGGAGGTGCTCTGGAGCTGATGTTTTATTTACCGCTGACACTGGTGAACTTCTCTCCACGTCAGGGCATCTCGGACCCCCGTCGGGAAAATAAAACCCCGGGTAATTACACTGGGGTTTTTATTGTCGTGGGCCCGTCTCTCTTAGCCACAGCAAGCGTTTGAAAACGAGCAGTGACGGCGGCAGCAGCAGCAGCAGCAGCAGCAGCAGGAGCAGCAGAGCGCAGCAGCAATGGGGAGAAAAGCCGGCGCGGCCGAGGCCTCGCCGGTTTGTGGTGCCACCTCTAAAGTGTCCTGGGGCGTCTCTAAAAAGAGGCCTTTTGTGTCAATGTGCATTTTCCGCGGACCACCTGAAGCGTCAGCTGCACTATAAACGGGCTCATGGGGAGTGCGGGGCTGCAGCACAGCGCCAACACACTGCTGCTCCCGCTGCGCCTTTAATTAAAGCATCAGCAGCGGTTCCAACGTTTTTGGCAACGTTTTGCTGAGAAACATAAAATCCCGTTCGTTGCAGAGGCTTCTTTTTTCCAGAGTAGCGTTAACAAGCCTGGATAATGCAATTCACTGCAGTGTGTGTGTGTGTGTGTGTGTGTGTGTGTGTGTGTGTGTGTGTACGTGCGTTGTATCCTTCGTAACCTTTGATGGATTGTACAGATTTCAAATCAAAAGGAATGACACCAAGAGAGAGACAACCAGCGTGTTGACAGAGCTCCACTGCGCCAACACACAATCACCATTGATCTCGCTTCCACCCCCTGCTTGTACCAGCAGCACAACCCAATGACTGAAACGTAATAATGATACCGCACAAATTGAATACAGACATCCTTAGAATTCCACCAGCCGTGAGCATTTATAGCCTCAAGCAGGTCAATTTGTTTGAAAAATGTTGCTGCCCCCAGTTTGATGGCTGTATCGCTCTTTTTAATTTCATTTTTTTTTTAAAAAGCAAGAAAAAAAGGCCAAAGCGCTCATGTCAACATCAGAAGGTTTTAAGGCTCCTGCCCAAATACAGCGTGAACACAATTTCATTAAAAACTCACTTTGACTCCGAAAAACACAAATTAATTTTTACCACCGGCAGGAACAATCAAAGTCAAGAGGCCACTGCTGAAGCCCCCCCGCCCCCCCAACCCCACTTGAACCGTTCTGTTCCGCTGCTGGAAAGAGCAAAATCCTTTTTTAGTCATGCATGCCTGTCAGGAGGAAGAGAAAAGAGAGAGAGAGATGTTTTAGTAAAGAGGCTTCGCAGGGGTCGGCCAGCAGAGCCGACGGCGGCAGGAATGACACACACACACACACACACACACACACACACACACACACACACACACACACACACACACACACACACACAGTGAGTCGCAGCTACACAGGCTGTGATTTCGGATTTCCCCTCGCTGGTTCAATGAGGTTCTTTAAAAAAAAAACATCACGATCGGAAGTTGCAGGTCAAAGTGTGAGACAAGGAAAAAACAAACAAAAACTCAAACCAAGCCTGAATGTTTGCTCTCAGAGGAGAATAAACCGTCTTAAGCTAGCGGCTCACAGTCCCCGGTGGAAAGTGTCTGTAATGACGCTCGTCACGACGGAGAGAAACTCAGCTGAGGTCGGTGACCTTCTACCTGCCAAAGGTCGAGAGCGGGGTGACATCCTGGGTAGGGAGACAAACGACACTTTGCTGTGCTGCAGTGGCCAACACCACCAACACACACACACACACACACACACGCAGACTCGGCACGGTGGGATTGGAACCTACGACCTGGTTGCTGTGCTGCTTCCTGCCGCCGCCCCCGTCGGGACGGATCGACTAAGAAAGAAAGAAACCATTCTGACAAGAGTCAAAAAAACTGTAACAGACTGCAAAGGCAGACAGGGATGCAGCCTGAGGGTAACCGCTGTGATCATGTGACCTCAGCACCCCCCACACACACACACACACACACACAGATGATGTCAGAGGTGACGGGTTGGGAAATACTGATGGAGAAGCTCAAACAAGCTTCAAACAGCGCGTTGAGACACCTGCTCTTGTTTTGTGTGTGTGTGTGTGTGTGTGTGTGTGTGTGTGTGTGTGTGTGTGCGTTTCACCATCATTACACCTTTTCTCTATGTGACCTTTGAAGTGACACTGAAGCTCTGATAGTACACGCCAAGCACGCACGCACACACACACACACGCACGCCCCCTCAGGACAGCCGAGGCGCTGCAGCCCTCAGCGGACAGACGTGAAGCTCGCTGACCTTCTTGCTCGGTTTTTCAAAACGTCCTCGCCCCCGTCGTCCTCGGCGCTGAGGGGCCGAATATAAAACTCCTGAGGAGTGTGTTTGTGCCGCGAGCTGAGTGAGCGAGCGAGCGAGCAAGAGAGAGAGAGGCAGCGAGGCGGACAACGGCGAGCCTTGT
This sequence comes from Nelusetta ayraudi, assembly GCF_046127955.1. NCBI lineage: Eukaryota > Metazoa > Chordata > Actinopteri > Tetraodontiformes > Monacanthidae > Nelusetta > Nelusetta ayraudi. Next base: position 2,134,450 of record NW_027466142.1, read on the forward strand.
TGAGGTCGCTCGGTTACAACATGCAGAGAAAACTTAGAGTCCATTCATTGCCGCGGTGCGAAAAGCTCGCGTATTTCCTCTCAGGGAGTCCAATATATTTTGGTGACCTGCATCAGATTTTTTTCTCCTCCCCACCCCTACACAACCTCCCCCATCCCCACCACCACCACTCCCCTCCCGATCCCTTAAAAGCACAAACAAGTCAATGTTATGGTTGAGAAAGTCAGTGGACAAACTTCCACCCTCAACACGCCCTGAGAGCGGAGAGCGAGGAGCCTGGAACGCCGCAGCAAAGCGACGTAAACAGCAGCTACGCTCGCTGCTGCTCACCGATGTCAACAATTGGCATCCAATAATTGGCTTTCTAAAATGACTATTACTGCTCAAGATCCTGATCCACTGCAGTGGTGGACGCAGCAGAAGCAAAAAACCACCGACCGACTGGTTTAATTAAAACTTGAAAACTGGAGCCCGCTGGGTATTTTCCTCATCGGCTCATCGTCCCCCTGTGATTCCTACTCATTGAGCGAGAATAAATAAGAGGTCATACAGTTTGGCCGCGCCGGGTCAGGTGGAGCGGTGAGGTCACAGACAGCAGCGGGCGAACCACTTCCAGTAATTAGGCTCCACAGTCCAAATCAATGGAAAGTGCGGAGAACAGGGGGAGGGATGGAGAGACTGTGCATCATGCAGGCTGGAGGCGAGGGAGGAAAAGAGTCAGCTGCGGTGGGCAGTGAAAAAAAAACTAACAAAAAAAAAATGTCAGCAAGAAAGAAGTGTGGAAAAAAATCAAGCTGCGATGTTCCTCTCACCACCGCAACACCAGAGAGGTTTTCCGCTTTTCCTTTTTTCCCAGATTGTTGGATGAGGCCAAATTCACTCATTATTCTCAAATATTACGCAAGGCACAGAATGGAACAGAAAAAAAAATGTGATTCATTAAAAACAATTCGATTTCATGACGCATAAAACTGGAATATGAAATGTTTTTCAGAAACCTTCTTAAGGTGGAGGCCTTACAAACTTCTACAAAGTGCACAAACCCTCTGCATTTTGTTTATGTTCATCAGCCCACACACACCCACAGAAAACACGTGTGTGTGTGTATGTGTGTATGTGTGTGTGTATGCTAGATAACAGGATGCAGTGTTTTCTCTCACCTCTGACACTGGTAAAATTACTTTGCTTGACAACACATTAAGAAAGCTCTTCTCTACCGAGATGATAACCTTCAAAGGTCTTCGATTACCACAGTAAACTGCATCTACCCCATATTACTGGAAAAGAACACACACATAAGCGCACACTATCAATTGAAACAAATGGGCCGGCACAAGAAATTGACTTCAGCATCCTCCTTTTAAATGAGGTCGATGAGCAGTGACGTCCTGAAAGGACGGAATTGCCTTTCCAAAGGGCCTTTGAGCAGGAGAAAAAAGGAGGAAATGGAAAATGAACTTGTTGAGAAATTCAGAGAACGCTTTCATTGGCTGTCATGATGAGAACCACCGTCGGCCGGCACACAATGGCCCGGCGGTGAATCACAATCTTGCATCGTTATTCAACTTAGAAAAGCTATTGTGCACTTGGATCTCGGCCTTTGTGCCAAATTCAGCTTGTATTTAAGTTCAAGATGTCCAACATGGAAATTGGTCGGTAGGAAGCGGAGAATGTGGCGCCGGCGGTGGTGGATAATAATATCGGTGCAGCTGCACGAGAGCAGGTGGACAAAAGCCAAATGAGGGCGCAAGCGACGCATTAATAACAGAGAGAATGCTACGCTAGCAGGTCCCTCTGATTTTGTTTTATAATACAAAGTGCTGCACCAAGAGGCTGCAACAATCGCAAAATGTCACGGGCCAATCACACCTCAGTAATAAACAGTAAAGTATTTAATTCGCAAAAGAAATACTGTAGATGGCAGCTCAACTTGTCCTCTATCTGCAGTCTACCATCTTCATAAAAGCGTCAGCGGAACAGAAATCACCCCGTCTGTGAAACTCCAGACGATGTTACGTGGATTGGAAAATGTCAAAGCTGACACTGCAGCGTCGATGGCAAAAAACCCCTGGAGTTTCAGCTCAGGATGAATAATTGCGTTTTTAAAATCACAGCGAAACATCTTAAATAAGTGCCAGCAGACGACACAAATTTCCTCCTTGGTTGTTGTCTCAGAAGTAATGAATCACACTGGTGATGGGGCTCAGCTGGAACACTGGCTACCGGCTGCATGGTGCCTTCAGAGGCAGCTCCGACAGAGCAGCTCAGCCTTCAGACACTCAAAAAAGCATTTCATACACACACACGCACACACACACACACACACACACACACACACACACACAGTACTGAAGTTGAGCAATGAATGAAGCACCCAGCTACTGCTAAGACAATTACACTTGGCTACTAAACTGCAGGCCCACCCACAACTTTCAGCCCGTTTTTACTGACAATTAGAGCAAATTGGACAAAAAGGGCTCAAGTGCCTATTTGGCCACCTTTTTTTTTTTCACCAGCAATTTAGAGCAATCACTAAATTGAACCAGTTTGTGAAGGTATGGATTTAGTCCTTCTTTCTGTACCAATACCCAATCATTTTTTGTCAAGATGTCCAGAGGGGAAATGGGATGGGATGAAGCAGGGATGTTTCGGGCACTTGTGTGTTGGCCTCCCTTTGAAAACTGGGAGCTCCTCCCATCTTTATATACAGTCACTTTGCACACATTGATGTACTGAGGGGTTCAGAGCTGCAGGCGCCTGAGATTTGGAGCGCATTTGGAAAGCTTTGCAGGCTGGACGCCGTCTGTCAGAACTTTTTACGGGGTTTAACATCTCATTTGATTCGCTTTACATCAAGCCGAACCGTCGCCCTTCACAGTTATGTGACATTTTCCGAACAAGAGCTAAAAAGTCTATAGATGTGAGCTTTCCATTTTCATGTCTCACTCGCTTTAAAGTCTCAGATTCCTGCTGCCAGTTCCAAAAAAGAAAAAAAAAACGGCCGTATTAAAGTCTGCTACATACATCGATGGGACAAATAAAATGTGTGTTTCTTTCCCAAGACCTCCTCTTCTCCGTTTAGCCGTCCACCTTCTGGTTCCATCTGTCTCTCCTCAGGCGGGAAGTCCTAGCATAAAGTCTAGCAGTTTGTGAATGTCATCAGATGAAGGTTGTTCCGAGCTGCCCCTGTCGCTGACACGCAGCCACGCTGCCCAGTCAGAACAAGCTGGAAAGAATTTACTTGCACATCATCTAAGAAAGGAATGGGCAAACTATGGCCCGGGGGCCATATGCGGCCCGTCAAGCTTTTTAATCTGTTCCACCGAACTTGAAGAAAATGATATTTATAGTAAGTAAATAATAAAATTATCTGTACGTCATCCATGTTTTCATTGTGGCCCCACCAGTCAAAAAGTTTTGCCAGCCGTGATCGAAGAGGTTCTTTACACTTCAATTTGGCAAAATCACCTGTGGGAAATATATAAATACGACCCATTAAGACGATGTTGCCGCAGCAAATCATACTTGGTGTGATGTCACAAAGGGCAGGCGCACCACATCGACCCCCCGCCCCAACCTGTCTCCTGCCAAAAGCAGCCGTTCCAACAAAGTATCGCCTTTTAACAGGAAGCTAAGCCTTGTAGAGCTCTATAGACCATCAATGACGCCAGGCTTTTCCATTGAAAGCTGCAAAAGAAAAAATGTGTCTAAACTAGAGTGGCTGGCGCAGTGACTCATCTGTGTTTTCTCCAGCGAATGAGGAGAGGAAGAGTTGATTTGTAGCAGCTTGAGTCCGACAGCGAGAGCGCTGACAGACTGACACTGATGAGGCAGATGAATACATCGGTGGCGCACAGTCATGTCGTTCCCTAATGAGTGAGGAAAAAACTACTGAAAACTTCCAACTCAACTTCCAAGCTTCCCAGTGAGGCTGCGTTTTCCTCAAAGGCTGGGAGGCAAAGCTGAGACTTTTATTATTCACACTTTGTGCACATACGCGCGTGTGCGTGTGTGTGTTGTGGAGACCCTGGGGACCTTCCCTCAGGGGAGCTGGGACACTGAGGGATGGCCAGCGTGACGGCCGGCCTGCACCGTCGCTCTACGATTCCAGGCACGTTTTCCAATTGTTCCCACTGCAGTCGCTTCGGCAGCGGGAAATGTGTGTTTGCTCACAGACAGTGAGAGCCGAGTTCGCTTTCCAAAGGAATCCCTCCTCGGCGGGAGTCTGCTGGGAAGCTCTGAGGTTGTCTTCAAACAGGCACCATCCGATCAGAACAGAGCAAAAGATTTTCTCTCTTTTAATTTTTCTCGTTTTTTCTTTGCTTCCATTTTTTTCTGTTTTCTGCCCACATGAAGTGTGTGTTTTGGTTTGGCCTTTGTTAATCTGGGCCTCCGTTGAAAAGACGAGCAGATGCAGTTTGAGTCAGGGAAAAAAAAAACCCATGCAATGCAAATCTTTTCAGCCTGTGGGTCAATTCTCTCGCTCTCTGCCTTTTCTTTTCTCACACGTCTCTGAAGAACCTGTGTTGTGTCAATACCATGTATATGTGCACGTATATATATCTTATTTTGCAAAACAAAGCTCCTTTTCCACACAAATGTCATCAAAATAAAAGGGAAAAATAGAAATAAGCCTTTAAATAATACAAAAGGCAGATTTTTTCTGACCTAATTTTCCATAATGACATTGTATGGAATCCTATTAGCAGCTATTGTGTTTCTTGTCACCGACTCTAAAGACCTCTGATTGTTATTAATTAAGATTCTCAACTTTCCTTTCTTTTTTCTCTTCTTTCAGCAGCAGAGATTTTATCTCGAAAAAATACAAAGCGCGTGATTCACCGCCAGAGTCCCTTTCAGCTGTCAATCTGCTCCATCAGTCGCTGTTGTTTGAGTAAACGTTGATCTAACGGAGCTCTGAGCAGAAACACGACTCCCGATCGCTCGCCACCACCTTTTTTCCCCCCTCTTCTGGCTTTAGTTTGCTTTCTTTGGCATCTCATATCAGAGAAATTTGTTTTATAGGAAAACAGAAAATGCCCCGCAGGCTGTTTGACCCGAAGGAATGCCGCTCGGAATCCTCTTCCTGTCCGCCAGAATTGTTCAAACCAAGAAATTAATAAAGGCTCTGCAATTATTTATTCAGATTCTCGTTACACAAACTGGACGATCCTTTGTTATGGGCGAGGCTGCTGCAGCTCCATTCCCACAGTGTGGGACTGGAGCTGGGAGAAGCTCGGAGCGCCGCTGGGAACGTGATAGCGTTAGCAGGTGGCGCAGCGGTTAGCACTGTTCTCCCTGTGACTGGCTGGCTTCTCCAAGTGCTCCTGCTGACTCCCTGCCGACTTCCTGCTGACTTCCTGCTGACTTCCTGCTGATTTTCTTCTGTCTTCCTGCTGACTTCCCTCTGATTTCCTACTAACTTCCTGCTGACTTCCTGCTGACTTCCCTCTGATTTCCGACTAACTTCCTGCTGACTTCCTGCTGACTTTCTGCCAATTTCCTGCCGACTTCCAGCCGACCTCGAGCCGACTTCCTACTGACTTAATACCAACTTCCTGCCAACCTCCTGCCAACTACCTACTGATTTCCTGCTGACTTCCTGCCACTAGGCTATTTGGCAGCTCTGAATTGACTGTGGGTGTGAGTGTGAGCGTGTCACTTTGTGTGTCTGGTGAAGTGTAACTGCGCCCTCACACTGATCACAAGGCGTCCACCAGACAAGCAGCCGGACAGAAAGAGAAACACACACACACACACACACACACACACACACACACACACACGCACACACACACACACGCACACACACACACACGCACACAAGCACTCCACACACGCAAACTTAAGTTAAAGCGGTGACGCGTGTTTTGTTTACAACAAATTTGTTGTACAATAACAAAGTTATTGTTTATTGTCAGTAAACACACTTGTTTCTCTCACTTCAATCGGGATGAAAGGAAATACTATCAAGCAAGCTGATAAGATAGCAGCATGCAGCAGCCAATCAGCTGATCCGACCTCTCGCTGAACCAACAGCGCAGCGCGGTGTGGAATAAAACACTCACACACGTTTCTATCTCTGGAAATCATCTGTATTTGCAGCACGTCTTTATTCACATTCAACTTCCACTCGACTCACACTCGCTCCACTACAGAGCCCCTCCCTCGGGGAGGTGGGGGCGTGTGGGTGGGGCAGTTAGTCTCCAGCTGTGAATATTTCATCAAATGGCACTCGTGGGGTTTTTTTTTGCGCCACAGACATCGGAAGAGATAAAGAAGCAGCAGAGCTTTCTAACCACCAAACAGATGGCGATGGCATCTCGGAGCCTCGGCATGAGAGGAGGAGGTGGAGGAGGAGCAGGAGGACGAAGAGGAGGACGAAGAGGGGAAGGAGGAGAAGGAGGAAGAGGAGGAGAAGGCGGTGGACGTTGTTCTTCCAGACGAAGCTACAGCGGCGGCCTCCTGTGATCGCAATTAACCGTCACCTTCGACCTCCTGCTCAACTGGAGCTTTACAATGTGTCAGAGTTGCTGGAGTGTTCCGGAAAAATAGGAAGATTTGAGGGGGGAAATGCCATAAAAGGCGTCATGCAACCTGAGGCTGACTGCTCGGGGTATTTTTCAAATTAAGGTGCACCTGAAGAGAGCCAGCGAGGCTGCTCGACCAGCTGAGAGCCAAACCGACTGGCGGCAGGTGCAGAACCTTGAGACCAGCCAGGAAAGAAAAACACAGAGAGAATCTGGGGAAGAAGAAGAACAAAAAGACAAGGAGACAGGAAACAGTGCTGTGGATGAGTTCAGACAGACAGATAGAAAGAGAGAGAGAGAGAGAAACAGAGAGAGAGAGCGAGAGAGAGTGAGAGCGAGAGAGAGTGAGAGCGAGAGAGAGAGAGAGAGAGAGAGAGTGGTGATGAATGAACCCACTCTGCAGAGAAAAGAGTCCTTCTCAGCCCAGCAGCGCCAGTCGGCCTTTAAACAACAAAGAAACTAAACCAAGAGAAGTCAGCATCTTGTTCCATCAGTGTGTCCAATCACAGCCACCAGCACTAAAAAATGTTCAGACGTCATCAAGCGTCAATCCTGAATACCCTGACTTGTCCTTAAAATCAAAGCTTGTGCCGCTTTAAAGTGCCGAGAGGCCAATTAACTTCACCAATAAACTAAAACCTCCCACAGCGTGAGCTGATTTCCAGGCATCAAGCTGAGCACCTTTCCTCATCAAACTGCCACAAACAGCCAACAACAAGGCTGAGGAGCTCTCGACTCGCTTCACTTCCACTTCCTGTATCAGATGTTCCGCGCCGCTAGCTGCAGGCTAACTGGCACCACAGGAAGGAAATCAGCCAAAATCTCCCAGAAGTGAAATATACTGTACATACACTACCATCAAAAGTTTGCACACACACTTCTGATTGGTTTCTCTTTCATTTCCATGACTATTTATCTATATTGACATTGTAGATTGTATCTTCCTACAGTGTACGCTGCATCAAAGTGCACTCTGGGCTGTGAACCACAGGCCCCTCAGCTCCTCTGTCACCCTCCCGGTGGCGCCGCATCCTATCTGCGAACTGCTGAGTGCGTTAGCCAAGACGGACCTGGGAATTCATGTTTGAGAACACGGAAATAGTCACAAATGATCTGAGAAATTTCAAAACGGACGAAACAACAAATGATTTCGCAATCTTTGGACAATGCTCAGGGCCGCTAGCCGCATCGTGCTAACTGCTAATGGCTGGTTGATCAGGGGAAGGACATGCATGAAAATTAAGTTAACCAGGACTCTGTGGTGCTCTGACAACTTCAAAAGAGGGATATCAATTCTTCTCAATTCTCTATAAATTCCCAGACGTGCAGAATGACCCTTGGCAACGGCTGCAATCAGTGAAGCAATCAGCGGGAACGCCGCCGCCTTTCCTCCTCTGCTCCTCCACCAGACCGGCCCACTCTTAATTCACACTGCTGCTGCTCCGCTTCTTCTTCTTCTTCTTCTTCTTCTTCCTCCTCGTCTTGTTCTTCTTTAAACTTGTCGCAGTGGCACAAACAGCCGACACAACCTCCAATTTGGGTTTAATGAAGCGCATCATGTCGCTCTGTTCCTCATCTCTCCTGAGCTCAACCAAAGAAAAAAAGAAACACACACACACACACCTAAACGAAATTTCAGAAACTCATTATAAAAGTTCCACCGCATGATGTGACGGGCGACTGATTCTGACGAGGCACAAACTGTTATTTCAGCTAGTAATCATGGGCTGATTTGAAGAGACACAAAAAAGCAGGATTAATCTGATTGATGTGAAATGAGGGGGATTGAAAGAGGAACTAATCCACTGCAGGGTCGGAGGGAAAAACACAGTTCAGTCAGTCGAGGCAGCCTTATCAATCCACACATCCATCCATCCATCCATCCATCCACCCATTGACCTTTAGCATACAAAGAGCTAAAACGCATCCGGAGGCGTCTCAGACCAACTGGCACGGTTCAAAAGAGGAAACGGACCAGGATCCTCGCAGAGCCATGAAGTGATGAAGAGATGAAATAATGAAGCAATGAATTGATGAAGTGATGAAGCTGTGAAACATTGAAGCAATGACGTGATGAAGTCATGAAGTGATCAAGCGATAAAATGAAGTCATGAAGTCATGAAGTCATGAAGTCCTGAGGCAATGAAGTAATGAAGCGATGAAATGATGAAGTGATGAAGTGATGAATTGAAAGGGGAAAACGTGGAGCTGAGCGCTGCTCTGCTTTAAAGTCTCGCACTTCTGCAGCATCCAGTCAAACCTCTGCAAGTTTTTTTTTTTTCTTGAGAACCACAAAAGTTTCACTTTTATTCCAAAGGAGCACCGGCCCGGCACGTGCACGGCTCCGCCTCTCGATTTTATTGGACGGGCAGCGAGGCCGGGTTTGAAAGGCTTAAAGAGAAACGAGGGGAGGAGCAGCTTTAAAAACACATTTTTTTAAAAAGTGAGTTGGTATTATTGTGGCGCTGACGAAGAAGCTTCCCTTCACATGAAGTCATTAAGTGGGAGCGTCATGGCAGCCACAGTAGCAGCAGGGTTCCCCATCGCTGACTTTAATTCAGACATTTATGACTTCCTTCAGCTGCTCAGATGACACACACACACACACACACACACACACACACACACACACACACTCCGTCTCAGACCATCTGGAGAGTAAAACGCCTCATGTTAGGCACATTTTCAGATCTTTTTCTTTTCCTTTTTTTTCCCTCTCACTCCCAGACAGCCGTGAGGCCGCAGAGTGTGACCGACTTTCTGACAGAAGCAACAGAAAATACCATGTTTAGCCCTCTGTTTACAGCACTTCCACCGTTTTAGCCTCCGTTTTAGCCTCCCCACTTTCTAGACAAAGTTGAGCAAGCAAAACAAGATAAAGGATGGACTTGTACTCAGTTCTGCTAACTCGACTGACAGTTTGAAGGCGACCCTGGAGAACCTACCTGCTGGCTGATAGTCCACAGAGGCGTCTGTCGCCGCCTTCAGCAGAGCCGACCTGCGATAAACCACGTGGACTCGGCCCTGGTCCTCCAACTCCTGAGTTCCTCTCTCCAGGGGCTCGATGAAGTACTCGTCCGAGTCGGTGCGAATCATCCCAGCCTGCAACACAGCGAGAGGTGGCGGGTGAGCTGATGAGCTATCGTGGACGTGCACAGACAGGTGTGAGCAGGATGAAAGCTTTGATATGATTGGCCCACGCAGCAGAAGGAGTTCGTACATGAAGCAGAGTCTTATCGCTCGACGGGACAGACAGACAGAAAGTAAAGTTAGCTCGCTAGCCTTCCTGACGAGCATGGTTAGCAATTAATATCTTGTCCAAAAAGTACGTCTAGCTTCAGCTAATTTGCAGTCTTTCTCCCTGGTCAGGCTTTTGAAATGCAATGAGATATATTGAAAAATCAACTAAAAATTTAATGCTACAAATGCAGTGAATAATACAAAAAAAGGTTGCAGTTGTCAAATTACAGGTAAAAACATGAGTTAAATTTAGGTACCGTTATGTTGCACACAATAACAGCAACTTGCAATAACTGACTAACATGATGTGTTTTTGTTCGCAAAATTTGCAGACAGAAGATAGAGATTAGGATGCTAGCGTTAGTAGCAATGTACACTACTCCAATGGCACGCTATGTCTTTTGCGAACAAAAACATTGCCAAAAGACGTAAGAGAAAAGACGAGAGAAGAGATTAGAACTAGCGACACCGGCTTTTGCCAACAAAATACAAAAAAAAAAAGCCAAAACGCAGACAGAGGCAGCAGACGTCCATTTGTTCGTTTGTTGGCGCCACCGCAAACCTCAGCGAACATCCTGTTTGCAGCCATTAGCCGCTCGTCCTGCGCTGGAAGGCGCCGATAGACACCTTCGCACGTCATTAGCGGGACATTGGAGGCCAAATTGCCTGGCGATGGCGACCTGACGGCTGCAGATTTCCCACAATAAGAAGTCAGTCATGCACGGCGGCCGGAGCCGACGCAAGACGCCCCGCCGCCCCATTTAGCGCTGATGAAGTACAAAGTGGCCCAACACCCGGCCAATCAAAGGCTGAATCAGGCCGCTGAAGCAGGTGTTTGGTGACCCCCCCTCCCCACTGGAGGGCATTTTTCAAGCACTTTGCACCTTTTGGAGTGGAACCAGGATCCATGAATTTGCATGGCGCAGAATAAAAAGGCTCAGTCGCGCACGACCGGCATTCATTAAGGCCGTGTGTCACGCTTGGACGAGCGCCAACAACTCAACTCGGCGCTCGACAGTCAGGGCGAAGCCTCTGCGGCCGTGCAGGAACTACGGTAGCCTGCTGACTGCTCCAGTTCTCCATCCTGTCGGCCAGCAGCTTCAACTCGTCCTCGGCCGCTCGGCTGCTCTTCCACTCGGCCGGTGTCCTGAAATTTAACTTTGCACCCTACGTCTAACTTTTTGCCTCGACGCCGTTACCGAGGCATCAATGTGCGGCATTGACAAAGCACTGGGTCCCCACCGAGCAGCCTGCTGGGGAGTGAACGTTCTGTTTATTGATTTTAATCTCACGGATTGGGCAGCCAAACGAAGGCCTAATTAAAAAATAACTCCCATGGCCGCTGACAGCTTCAGCCTTCAAAGTGGCGCTGCAACGGGACGGAGCTGCGGCACTTCTGCAGCGGTGTTAGCAGCTCATGATTTAACCTCTGTGATGTAAAAACATTGAAACGTTTTTCTGATTGTGCGGTATTCATTTTTTTACGTTGCATCAGCATCTTTGCATCTCCACGAGGGGAAAAAATACCAAACAATTCCACAGTGAGGATGAGTGAGCTGGGCTGGTTGCTGCTGCTTTACTTGGCAGCAAATAACCACTTTAACTTGATGCAAAATATATATACATGCAAAATTCAGAAAGAACCAAGAGCTGTAGTTACACAGCAAGTCTGTGCCACTGCACTGTATATTTCTGGGGTTCATTCTCTCTAAACCCTGGAGCTGGTTGTGATGAGCTGAAGATCCCAGCAGATCAGCAGCCGTATGTGAAAACTAACAGCTAACTAGCAGCTGGTCTGGGAACCAACAGCCACTTTCACCACCTCCAAAGTCTTCAATCCGCTTTGTTCCCTCCTCCGACGCTCGCTTTGAACCTCAGCGGGTCGTCTTCAAGCACCTGCCCGACGCTGCCGTGTGATTGGCCGACCAGCTACCCGTATTAAGCGATTGATCTTTCTGCCTAATAAACTGGCTGGTGAGTTGTAGAGCTGCCGTTTAAAGCCGAGACCTGAGATTTTGCCACGTTCCCTCCCTCGGGACGGCTTCCTTCTAATGTGGAACAGACCAGAAATGGCTCAGCGTGAAGCCGACCTCGGCTGGCAGAGCTTTTGTACCCTGCAGAGGGTTGAACGCCCATCAGTGCAGGGCTGACGTGACCGTATGCCAGCAAGAAATAAAATTAAAAAAAAAATAAAACATTTGCAGGGCTCTTCCCCCACCCTTGAGATGGAGGTGGCTGACAAGTTCAGGCGCTTATAGCAAAATCCTGCCCACCCTTTTTTTAGGCTGCCTCAATCAAACATTTGCAGAGACACATAAGGGAAACGAACAAGGCAAAAACGCCTGGAGAGGAAGGAGAAGCAGCGTCTGGTGGAGCAGCGGCTTCCTCTGATCTCCGCTGGCTGCAGTGGACGAGACTTTGACTGACTGCGTTCCTTCTGCCTGCTTGATGAGTGCCTTTAAAACAACGCAGGCACTTTCATTAGAGGACGCAAACAGGACCCAAAACATATAAATCACTTTTGAAGAAGTATTCAATGAGTAATTATGCAGTTGCAAATATGTCTCAGCAGCTCAATTAATCTTCTCCTCCTCTGGTTGGGTGTGATAATGTATTTCTTTTTACACACTGATTGCATATTTTTATGCACTGATGTACTTCTGCACACGAAAAAGTAAACCGCAGTGTGTAGCCAACATAACGATGTGTGGGTGTTTTACTGCAAGGGAGCAATGATTGGAGCTGCAGCTCGTCAACAAACTCTATTTTTTCAAAATCAGGGCCTGTTTAACCACAGTTTTCAATAGCAATTTAGTCAACCAAAAAAAAAATTTAAAACAGTAACGTGTGCTCTTACTGCTCCTGCTGGCCAAACGATAGAACACAGGTTTCTGGGGAAACAGTTTTTGAAAGCCAAAGCTCCTCCCATCTTTTCATCCAGTCAGTGATCAACACTGAGAATGTCGGGAAGCGAAACTTTAACGTTGTGTTGCAGAAACTGACAAATCTCCAGCAAAGCCCCCCCGACGTCTAACGGATGCCGTCGCTTGACAGTTGAGAGGGGTCAACGCAAACCACCGCAGCTTGTAGTCCACCGCTGGCGCCATCAAAACCGTCCAATCAGACGACAGCGAGACGCGGCGGCTGACATCACAACCCGCGGCGGCGCCCCCTGGGGATTAATGTCTGCCGTAAATGAGCGGCACAACAAAGCCTCAACGGATTCATGTGTCTACCTTCAGCACACATACACACACACACACTAAATGAAGGCCCATTTTAAAGTGGCTCTTGGGCCGAATGTGGCCGCTGTTGCTGCCGACCGACCGACCCGCCGAGGAGCTCGCTGAGGGATAATTGGGTAAACACTGGGATTCGGGATTGGCTCACTGATTCATTCAGAGCACCGGTGGAAAAGACGGCCGCCGCCCCCGACGTCATGCAGGAGTCCAGCTAATGAGCGGCAGCCAGTGCCTTCCTGGGAAGCCGGAGCCTTGGCAGCAGGAGGCCGAGTGGTGCAGGAGACAACAGCAATTACCGCCGTCTGCGTGGCTGGTAAACGGCGAGCGAGCGAGCGGGGAACGCTTGAAAGTACAAAACAAACAAATAAATTAATAAATAGAATAAACGCCGAGGGAAATTCAATTAGGCCGGCAGCTCAACGCAGCGGCCGCTTTCAGGAGTTCGAAACTGCACTTCTGTCTTGGAATTCCCAGGAGGCAAAGGGGGAAAAAAAATTAGAGGGAGAAGCAAGCGCTCATTACCGTTCCGGCCACTTTGTTGTCTTGAAACGCATGACAAAAAGGGACTATTTGTAAATATCAACACACTGCACGCCGCACAATTCTTGTTTTTGTTTTTAGACGGCAGTCTGAGCTGAGTGGAGCGGGGGTGGAGCCGGTAGGGGGGTCGGGTAGGGTGTGAGGGGTCTGTCAGTGAACAGCCTGATGTTATTTCATTTTTATCTGGTCTCGGCGCCGATACGCGCTTCACATTTATCAAAACACTGAATTGCAAATGGTGTCTCCTCATAGGCCGGAAAGAAATTGAATTGCTAATCTGGTTTCGCAAGAGGAAGCAGGGAATTCTGCACATTGTTTGAAGAGGCCGGGCCGAGCTTTTATTCCGTTGTGTCGCTGAGTCCATAAATGAAAGTCCCTGGATACGGATTACGGTGCAAAAGCTGCTGAGACGGTGTATGGAAAAAAAAAAACTGGTGGAAAAAGTGACTTAACCCTTTGATTCGAATCACACTCTGACTGAAAACTAGCCGACTGCACAGTAGCCGGACGTGTGATGTGGACCGTGATAAAACTGCCACTCCGGGAGATTTACTGTCTGACAGACGGCGTCGGAAAGGAAGAGGGGGGAAAGACGTGTAGCGGTTCAAACGCGGCTATAAAATAAAGCCTCTGTGATCCACCTGCCCCCCGGCCGTCACTGCAGGACCTCTTGTTAACATCTCTCAGCAGTTCAAGATGTCCTGAGGCCCGCCGACAAGAACTTCTTTGCCATGTTTGACTATTGGAGCTCAAGTTCCAGACGAGAAATTGTTTCAGAAGAAAAGAAAAGAAAAGAAGCAACGTTGGCAATGGAAACGGAAAGCGACAAAGCAGATGGGTTGAATAAAACAGCGTCTGCAGGTGGAGGTCGACCCGGCGCTGCGGACACACTGTGACACACTGGACTTCCTGCTGTTAACGACACAGTTCTGCCAGAGGACACGTTGTGCATCGTTGAGACATCGTCCTGAGAGGAAACAGCAGCGTCCAGTGGACAGTTCATCTGTCTGATTTAAAACAGCAGCATTAGCACCATGTTTGTTGCTTTATTAGCCTCTGGCTAACAAGGTCAGCGAGAGTGTGGCTAAGCAATCACTCCCTCGTCGCCATGTGGAAACTATGGAGAGACCAGAGTCACTGGTGAGAGGATTTCAGCGAATGGACTTCCTGTCCTGCAGTCCAAGGAGGATATTTTTGGCCAACTACACGACACCAAAATCCTTGTTTAGGGACAAATGACACCAAAATGAAATCCTTTAGACAGGCAGGGTAACCGTGAGGGACTGTTGTCTCGGCTTTGATTAGAATTCTTCCCCAGAACTGCTGTGGATTTAAAAAAAAAAGAACGTCCTAAAACTTGAAAAGAAGGGATTGCGGCCTTTTTTGATCGAACAGGCTTTGAACTGAATAATAAACTTTGCAAACAGGCAACAAAAAAGAGACAATGTTTAAAGTTTGTACCAACAACACAGACATGAAGGAGGGCTGTATGTCAGTGTCATTGGGTCATATCATAACACGTCTGCTCTCCTGCGCCTGAATTTAATTTATTTTGCTGTTTGGCTCCAACTTCTGTTTATGTGTGGAGCCAAGCCTGCATATGATTGACCCTGATTTATACAGTGTGGCCCAGTGTGAGCGTTTTTCTCCCGCCGGTGCAAAAAACATATGCCGGGTTTCAAATTTCAATTATTTTTCCATTAAATCAGGAAAAAAAAAAGCTGATATAAGCCAACGAGTGGGGTTTTTAACAAGTGATATTGTGCACAGCAGTGGTGTGCAAACATGGAGAAAGCACCGGATTTATCTGCTGCAACTTGGTCAGACTGCAAACAGCAGTGTTGCAAAAACTATTGAGAGCAGCGGCTCTGACTTGGTGGAAGCGGCCGCCTGCTTGGAGAGGATTTACCGCGTAAAATAACATAAATTCACATCCCCGTAGTGCAAGGCGGATAAAAAGAGGGCGCTCTACTTTGCTGCTGAACTGGTGGAAGTGGTTTTGTAAAGGCCCCGTGCGTTCTGACTTCCCCAGGCTGGACACTTAACTTCCCACCGACAGGAAACGTTTCACTCATCCAGCTCGCCTGCGGCTTTTCAATGGGCCTGTATTTCTCGGCGGGCTCCATATCCAATCAACTTCTTCTTCCAAGGATAAAGAGGAGGGGGTATGAGAGCAAGATGCAACGAGTGCAAGATGCTCTTATAAAAAAAAAAAATACCATAATGTAGCTATAAGCAATGGCTAAAGAGATTCGCAAGAATATGGCTATAGCGTCGTAGCTAGAAGCTAGAAATTCAGAGAACTGAACAGCAATTTCAACTTAAAAGAGCAAAAAAACACAACCAAAGGCGCCAGCTGGTGACATGTGGATGAAGTTGTGCGAAAATAAATCTAAATTTATGCCTGAATGTGACACACAGTTGGTCCAGTTTCACCTCCAACTTATAAATGTCTCCAACGGCCTCTTTAACAGATGGATACGGCAGATAAATCCGAAGGGTTTTGGCCAGTTTCACCACGTAATCCGAAAATTTTTCCACATCTCAGGAGCAAAGTTGCTAGGAATTTAAAGGGCCGTGCCACATAAAACCAAACCAATACCGGCAATCTCAGGACTGCTTTGGAAAAACTCTCTTTGCCATCCTTCAATTTTTTTTTTTTTTGCAGACCCAAAACGCTAAAATGGAAGTAGTTAATATTTCTAGGCCGAGTCAAAAGCAGACAATGGCAGGTGTTTGACAGGCAGCATCTAAACACAACTATCAGGAAAAAAGGGGGGATGAAGAGTCCTGTGTTCCGTCAAGTTTAATATCCCCGACATCAGCGCCGGCCAAGCAGACAGCGCCCATCTGCCAAGGAAAACATATGGGATTCAGCTGAAGGGCTCCAGTTTTTCAAAAACAGTCTCTCTCAGTCTAAACTTCTTAAGGAGGTCGGTAGGACCGTGCTTTCGTTTAGAAAAAAAAAAAAAAAGTAGTTGAGGTACTACGACGCTGAAAAAAGCTCTGAATTCAGTCAGGACACTGCCACCTTTCACCTTCAGTGTTGTTCAAAGGTGTGTTTGCTTTCAAAAATGTGAGCAAACCTTCGTCATCATTTGCTGCCATTTTCATCCCGTGTCTTAGGGAGGAATTTTAAGGTGCAAAAAAAAAAAAAAAAGAAAAAAGTTGTGATTCAAGCTGGAGAGCTGATTGGTCCCACTCACATTTGGTGGTGTGGCGAGTCCCACAAACGATGTTAGAAATGTAATGACTTTTTTCCCGAAAAATTAAAAAAAAAAAAAGAAAGAAAAAACCCTGAGCAAACACTCAGCAGCGCCGGCTCAGGGAGGGCCAGCGAGGAGTCAAACACGCTTCACCTCAAGCGAAGCCTCCCGCCAGTGAAAGGCTCCCAATGTCCCTCGGTAAGGACAACAGAAAATGTGGGCGCTCTTTTCATATTTATATAGGTCACGATTAAAAATGCCAGAGCGCATAAATATGAACAGAAGCAGCCCTGAAGTCAGCGCCGAGTCCTCCCAAAAAACCTTTTGGTGCCGCTCGGAAGAAATAGCTCGGCTTTGCATACGTCGGTGCGTCTGGGCCTCCCTCTGCTGCACCTCAGACCATAGACCCAAACAGCCACGGGGTCAAGCCTCTGCAACATGCCTCCGCTGTGTCAACACGGCACATTAAGAACTATTAGTGAATCAAACTCTTGTGCTCGCCTGCGAGGAGCCAGCGGCCGCCTTTCTCTTCCTGATCGACTGGGATATTTTCTTTCCTTTCGCTCCGGCTCCAGATACGCTGGAGACCTTTAACGCCTTGAGAGCGCTCTTTCATGTCTCCAGTGTAGAAAAAAAAAAACCTAGCGGAAAACACTGGCGTTTCCCTTCTTTACCGTAGAACTTCCACCAAAGTTGATTCAGAGAGGAGGTGAATTTCTGAGTCTGAAATATTGTAAGTTTTTCAAGTATGGTTGACAAAAGCTGTATGGGCTCTCTGTTAGCTTAAATGACCGAGACTGCACGAGAAGTCGATAAAGAAGTCGAAACACACGCCCACATGTGTTTCAACCACCGACTGTATATAGAGATGGGCAAAGCTTCCAATTTTAAAACCCGCATTCCAACATTTGGCCAGCAGGGAGCGCCACAAATGGTTGCAAAAGTACTAAAAATGACCGACGGTCAACACAGAAACTTAATTCACTCAATTCATACCTTTACAAATTGACTCAATTTTTTCACTGGGCCTACATCCCTTTAAAAACGGTATGCAAGAAACAAATTGGTAATGTCGCAACAAATTTAGATAGAATGTCAATGGCTTTAAGACATCCTCAGCCAACGCGCAGGGAAGTTTGAGGAAGACGCAGCAAAAGAGCTGAAGTGGTCCTGATCCTAAGTGACAGGATCAGGGCCTCGGTTCTTCCGTTCAAACTGTCCGAGGCGACGGGGGCGGATTAAGAAACACGGCGCACATCCAAGAGTTTTTTGCTGAGCCGCTGGCAGAAATTAAAAGTTTTACATCGACGGCTCGACGTCCGAGCGGCAGTGCAGACACTGAGGTCGGCTCTGCCGCTGGACGTCTGTCTGCACTCGTCAGTAGACGAGCCACTCCGTCTGCCAGGGACCGCTGGATGTGTGTGTGTGTGTGTCTGTGTGTCTGTGTGTGTCTGCGGGGGGGCGGGGGGGGTTCGGGGGCAGGAGGAAAAAAAAAATCCTTTATGCAATTGCGGAGGAAGAGAAGGTTTTAACGTTCCAGCTGTCCCGCCGCATGGAAACAAATGAGCACAAGGGCAGAGCTGCATTTCACAGCGGATTTAAGGCCTTTGCAGCCAACAATCACTTCACTCGGGTCAAGATGAGGGATGAAAATAGCAAAGTTTGCGTAGTGTGATTTGTGAGCACAGATCTGACGTTGAAAAAATAATTCCACGGGACGCACGAGGAGGCGTCCAAGTTTACAAATCGGAACCAGCCGCGTCTCCGCTTGGAGAGCCAGAGCCTGAACTCACCGCCGGCTTTGCACATTAGAGGGTTTTTGCATGTGGAGCCGCGTCAAATGAATCTTACATCTGGACGGTCCTTCAGTTCCACCGCTGTGATTTATACAAGGTTGCGACTCCATAAAAAAGAGATTATTCATCCGACGTCCTCGCCACGTTTTCCTCGCCACTCTCTGAGCAACGGCAGCATCGGCATCGCGGGAGTTGCCGACGCGTGTGTGAGTTTGTGGTGCACGGCGGAGGGCGACAACACACTCCTTCCTGTTTCCAAACCTCCTGTGAAACACAAACCAGACTTGCGTAACTCCGTTATGACTTTTTTCCCCTTTTTTTTTTTCACTACAGTTGTGTACCCAAACTTGTAAAAACTACCGTCAAATAACACGTCCATCCACACCAGGTGTGTTCCGCAGATGAAACACTGTCATTATATCGCAGCAGAAATACCTTTTCCAGAGCCCGTATTTACAAAAAAACAAAACAAAAAACATAAAGAAACAACCTGGAAGATTCCGCGTCGGCGTTTGAGTGATTTCACCACCGACGCTTTGATCCTTTTCAACGTGAATGAGAGGCAGAGGATGAGGAGCAGTGCAGCTTTATTTTTGGGATATTTTTCACTGTAATCTGCCTTCACAAAGCCCCAAAGACAGTTTCTGCTCTGCACCAGGCATCAGTCCTCTGGCGCAGGAGCACTGGAAGTCCTCCTTTCTTTCCTTCATATAAACATCAGGATTCCTCTAATTAAGACCATAAGAAATAATGCATTAACACATTAATAAGTAAATAATCTGCCCTGATTTTTATTTATTTACTTATTTATTTGGATCCCTTTCATTGGAAACATCATTGGCTCCTATGTGTTTCCTTGCTGCTGACGCAGTCTGGCCACCAACTGTCTACAAGCTCCTCAAGATTCCATCAGATAGAGCACCGCCAAGACTTAATACCATCTCATTTAGGTCAAATCCCCCCGGGAATGAATCAAGTATTCTGATTCTGACTGGCTGATATCGGAGGATGAAAAGGACAACAAGCTGACAACAAGCACGACAAGCCTGGACGAGGTTCAAAGGAGAAAAGTTTGTTTGCCTTTGAAAAGATAAATTGCCAAATACAAAAACAGAGACCGGCGTCTGTTAATGATCCGCAAACTTGGCAGAACAAATTCCCCTTTCTTTCTCAAATGGGAAAATCCAATATCAGGAAACAAAACTCCCAACAGCGAGGGTGATGAAACACAGCAAAAACCTTTTTCTTTCCTCTTTTTTTTTATTTTTTATAAAGGCTCTGAGATCAGATCTGATTAAAAATCTTTATCAAGATCTTATCAAGCTTTTTAAACTTCATAAGAAAATGTTTCTTTTCTTTTCCAGAGCTGGTGAACTTCTCACAAAGAGGCTTCTTCTCACCGGCAGGTCGCCCCGACAGACACCAGGGATGCTGAGCTCCACTCGAGGAAACAAAAATCACCCTGAGCTTCAAAGTGACGTCACTGCGGAGCTGCAGGAAGTCTCTGCCTCATAAGCATTTAGCAGACAGGCTGCCTGCCTACTCCAGTAAATTCTTACAAGCAGCAGCGCGGCTATAATTATCAAACAGTAAAACACACACCTAGCAAGAGGCTCGGCCGAGCACTCCAGATCAAAGACCACTGCCTCCGTCGACAAGAGGCCTTTTTGCCCTCTTTTTTCCCTCTTTTTCATCAGCAACTCGCTGCTCTGGCCAGCGTTTGATCTCGGCTGCGTCCTGCACGCTTTGCCTCAAAGTTCGGAGGGAGAAAAGACGACCTTAGAGCGGGCAGCAGGCAGTGAGGATGCTGTTGGTGGAGTCTTCAGAGTCTTCTGAAGGAGAGCAGCAGGGGTTCAAACCCACTTTGACTCACGACCTTGTCATCAAGGTCGGTCGGAACTGTGAGGCCGCAGAGATGCATCCAGAACATAGCGCAGAAAGACTGTCCCACTGTTAAATATCATTTATTCAAGTTACCAGTGTTGTGCACTGCAGGCATTTGCGTAGGTGTGCTATGTATGCAAGTCAGTTCATCATCATTCTTATCTAATTATTGATCCTTTTGGCAAGTCCAGACACCCACATAGCGTTAACAAAGACAAAAGTATCAGCTCATCATCATCATCATCATCATCATCATCTCGTCTCATCCTTGACATTATCAGAGGGTGATGCTCGACCGCCCTCCCGCTTCCTGTGTCTCTCGGCCTCGCAGACATCAATCTCTGTCAGGTTCATTCTAAAAATGTCTGAGACGCTGAATGGGCCCCGAGTGATCAACCGTTTCCTCCATTCTTATCCATCAAAGAGAAGGAAAGATACACAGAGGAAATAATAAGCCTTATCTTTTTACTTTTCTGTTTTGTTTTTCGCCAGTCCTTGCACAAATTACCCCTGCCGAGGACCGAAACCCAAAAGGATTATTTTTTTGGAGGAGATGATACAGGGACGCTGCTTTAGCTCTTTGCTTTAGACAACAAAGTAAGGGGGGAAAGGGGGAAATGGAGCTGCCGCGATGAAGCAGTGAGTCAGCAGCAGAAAATAGAAGGAAGAGGAGGAGGAAGAAGAGGTGGAAGAGGAGGAGGAGGATAGATAAAAAAAAAATCTGAGTGACCATCTACTGATGTGTCTGGACCAAAATAGGCATTTAAACTTTAAGTCTTGTCCCAGAGCTCAGGATATTCCCTCTGCTTCACCAGCCTGGCAGCCTGATATTATACTAATATAATAGGGGGAGGCGGGGGGGGTTGAAATGGTCATGTAGACCATGAGGACGTGTCGAGGGAAGCAGGACCCACTCGGACCTAAAGTCGACTTTAAAGGTCTTTAAAGGTCACCCTGGGCCAAAGACAAAAAGTCTGTCTTTCCATTTAGTCTTTAAAATTCTTTCACTGGCTCTTCCTTTCACAAAGCGTTTTCTCAGACAGTCCGTCATAGGAACAAGCTCTTTGTGATCTCACAAAGGGCATTGATGCCCCTAACAGATGCCAGGTGTTGGCTCCACCCTCTGGCGCCACCTTGTTTTATTCTCCCCTGCCAAACACGTGGGCGATCTAATGACCCTGCTGCTTTGCAGGAGGCTGTAAACAGAGGGCTAAACATGATATTTTCTGGAGGAATGGAATATTTTTTTTTTTTACTATTAATCACGCGACACTGCGTGATTAATAATGAACCGGCTCTACCGGCTGTCCTGCAGGAAAAACAAAGGTCTAAGAAGAGGTGGAAGATGGGGCTCTGCGGTAATTTCTTTAAAAATGTGTCTATGAAGGTGGAAAAACGTTTTCTTGTGTTTCATTTAGTGAGGTGCTGCGCTTCACCACACCTGAAGAGGAGAAAGAATATCGTGACGAGCAACGGAGCGGAGCAGCTCATCATCATACAGACGGGTTTGTTATCTCTCTCGCCCCGTTTCAATTAAACTCGGCAGAATGAAACAAGGTCCTGCGAGGTTCTCTGAGGGGTTCTCTTTTCCGTCCTGCTCACTCCTTGATAGCCACTAGCCGCTAGCTGCTAGCCCAGCAGCCGGGCGAGCGGCTGAGTGACCTCAGGGGAGTCACTCGCACACTTAGACTTGCAGATTTATTTTCACTCATTATTCTCCGTCACATGGACGGCTCAGTCTCAGGGCGTTTGATTTGAAAGTTTGGATTATTTTTCCATGGTTCCAGGTTGAGGCTGCAACACATCTGAGGGTCAGAAGTAAGAACGAGGACACGTCACTCTCACTCCAAGCCGCCAGTTTCTGCACAGCTGGGGAGCGATAGTAGGAGTCCTCTGAAAGGTCGCTTAATAAAAATGAGCTGTACCTTAGAACCTTATGAATTTAAACATATAACCTCTTCAGTTTTTTTCCCCCCTGGATCAGAAGAATGGCCTGTGAGAGTTGAGTGAGGAAGGATGGTGGAGGAGAGTCTGTGAGGAGGAGCTTCTCTGCAGCCTTCAACCTTTAGCCAGGATTAAAAGTTCCAGCTCTGCCTTTTAACTTCATGTTGAAAAAGTTTCATGTTCACACAGAAGCACCTTAGATATGGTCTGCATGCACTACAGGTTACGAAAGAGTTGGTTGCAGTTTGCTTGCCAGGCCACTAGTTGTAGCTGCACCAGATGCACTAGAACAGGCATGGGCAAACTACGGCCCGGGGGTCATATACGGGTCGCTAAGCTTTTTGATCCAGCTCGCCGAACTTTAAAAAATGATATTATTAGTCACTGGGTCATTAGAAAAGCTGTACTCCCTCCATGTTTTCAGTTTTTAGAGTCATTTTAATAAAGAGCTAAATACTGTGAGGCTTCAAAGACACTGATTTTGCTTTGGTTCATTTTCAATTGACATTAAAGCAACATGATATGTTTTCTATATATATCTCATACATATTCATAAGCCCCTCAGTCAAACTTTAGAACCCACTGTGGCCCCACCAGTCTGCCCACCCCTGGACTAGAAAGACCAAAAACTAAAACAGTCTCTGCACTCAAATGTTTTTTCTCTGCCAGAAAACCAACGTGAGCACAACATTGAGGCAGCCAAGCTTAAAATAAGGACGTGAGAGGTGTGAGGAAATCATAGTCATTCTTGCTGAGGCTGTTTGACAGAAGTGACCTCACCGTGAATTTGCTTTTTCCAGGTGAACAACTTTGCAAATTTGACAGTGAAAAGAAATCAACGAGGAATCCAGTTTGACGCGTTCGCAATTTTAGCCCAGCCACGCTAAAGCTGCTAGCTGACTAAAGAGTGCAGCACTAGAGTCTTGCAAAGAAGGATGGAAGTCATGTTGTTGAACTAAGAGGAGTCATGGAAGGAAGTAGACGGCCAGGAGATGACTGTGGCAAACCACAGAAGAAGACGGGGATGGAAAAGAAACTACAAGTTGTACTGATGCGAAAGGGATTAGCGTGGATGCCGCTGAGGCTCCAGTTTTATTCAAAATTGATGTTTTTTTTTCTTAATAAAAAAAATAAAATTAACCTGCGTTGAAGGTCCTGTTTGCTTTTCCTCTCCGGTAGAATTCCACATTAAAAAAAAACCAAAAAAACAGCAGCGCCGAGCGACTAGAAAAAAAAAACCCGGTGACACTGCAAATGCTGTTAACTAGCTCCTCTGTCTGGCTCGTCTCTCTGAGTGAATGCTTTCTACTGGGGCCTCCAGCAGATACCAGGCCTGAGACACATGTCAATTATTCCAGAAAAGTTCCACCCGGTTTTGCCAACCAAAACAATTGATGTGTGACACACTCTGTGTGTGTGTGCGTCCCACAATCATGTAGCAGCACAATCGTCGCAAAGCAGCTGACGTGCTGAGTCTAATAAGCCCCGACCGGCTGTGATTTTCTGCCAGATTTGCTGAAAGTGAGAAGAGAAGCGACAGCAGCGCCTCCATCCTGCTACATTTCATGGCATACAGTCATTTGGCATGATGAGGTTTTTTTTTTTTTTTCAGACGTTTGATTGTTTATGGATGGTGTCACTCCCATCTGAACAGTATTACACTTTGGCCTTCCTCCTGGAAAAGACAGAGAGAGACAGAGGAGGAGGAGGAGGAGGGGGGAAGAAGTTTCCTATTGTCTGCTGCGGTTTTCCCTCAGAAACCCACAACATTTCCTCTGCTTTCCGAGATTTCCGAAAGGGTGGGGGGCTGGCGGGGTTGTGGGGGCGTGCGGGGTGAGAGGGAGGGGTGGGGTGGGGGGGGGGTCACTGGCTTGACTCTGCGCTGGAAGGCGGCGAGTGGCTGTCAGGTCGTCACACTCTCCCACTCTTGCCTGCAGCTCTGCTTTACATGCGCCGCCTTGTTAGACGCCTCGTAACACAGAGAGGAAGTGCACCCCATCAGCCCATCCCCCCCCCCCCCCCTCACCACACACACACACACACACACACACACACACACACACACACACACACACCTCCTCCCCCCTGCAGGGCTTTAACAGTGGCTACTGAACAGATGCTGCTGCGACCGGAGGAGAGAAACATGCAGCTGCAGCCTCGGTTCCAAAGCTTCACGCAAGAGGAGCAAGAGGAGCCTCCTCCTCCTCCTCCTCCTCCTCCTCCTCCTCCTCCTCCTTCTCCACCTTCCCCCCTTATCCTCCTCCATCTCCCCCTCCTCCTCCTCCCCCCCTTTTTCCTCCTCCAACCCCCTCGAGTTCAGATTGCGCACACACACACACACAACTCAAATGCGTGTGCATGTGTGTGTCCCCCCCCCCCCCCCGTAGAAGTGATAAATATCAGCTGGTCCCTGATTGGGATTATTGTGTCTTACTTGCACAGTCAGGTTTATATATTTTTTCTTCTTGTCACAGCAAAATCACGAGTTTCTTTTTCTTTTCAGATACGAGGAGGAAAAGAAGCAGCAGAGCAGCACGGAGTCACAGGGCCCATTAAACGCCAACGCTTCCAGCGCCACAGGCGTGCCGTGCGCAATGTTCAGCGCAGGTTTGAAAAGGTCGGCGTTTCAGCCACTTCAGTCGTTCATCGCTGAACAGAGGCATCATCTGATTGGCTGATAGGTCGGCTGGCAGCTAGTCGGACAGTCACAACTCTGATGTCCAACCACTGTGTCAGGTCACGATGTCTCCTCAGCTCTTCATCATGTACATGTGCAACAACAGTGTGTTCATTTTCTTTGACACAGCTGCACATGTACTTACGTTTGCTTACGTTTCTGCTTTCTGCTTACGTTTCTGCAGAATTGCTCCACTTGACTTGAAGGTTATGAAGAAAGTTGATGAATACTGCATCAGCCACGTTAATATTGTTCATCTGGTGACAAAGAACCCAGCGAAGCCCTTCTGATCCATTCAGCAGCTGCAATCTAAAATCACTCAAACCTTCCGATCTGAACTCCGAGTTTCGCTCCCCGCCCGAGTGTTTCCCAAACATCCGGCGCTCCGAACCCTGCTCTCTTTGTTTGGTTTGGGAAGGTATTTGACTGAATGCTGACTTGTTACGATGGGCCGGTCCGGCCCCGGGTCATTCCCCAATTACCGCCGAAAAGTGTTTTACGAGGGCCGACGGGGAAGGAGTGCAGGAGTGCAGACTTTTTGTGCAGGGGACAAAAGGAGGCAGTTGTTTTATGTTGGGAAGCAGGGAAGCTCCTTGTGGCCCTGCCGGAGCGACGCTCGACCACTCACCCGTGACAAACTCTTCTACAAAAAGCAATTCCACCTGACCCCCCCGCTCCCTACCACTCCAGAGAACAATATGTTGTAATAAAAAAGTGAAGTGGTGACGCAAAAGGAGGGAGGGACTAGCGCAAAGTTATGGACATCTGAAATGGGTGGGCGTGGCCTGAGAAGGTCACGGCACTTATTCATTCAGCCAAGAGGGAAAAAAGAACCTGGGTTGGAGTAGTGTTGTCGTCAAGAGCAGTGTTGTCGACCGAGACCAAGACATTATGAAGGCTAGAAAGCATCGAGACCAAGACAAGATCAGGACTTTATATATCAAAGAAAAATAACGACAAAACAGAAAAAAATTGACCAGTATCTGTTTAAAATTAAAGTTTGCTTCTAATTCGAACAGCAACATCTCTTTTCAGCAATGTATATTTTAATACATTTCTTTCGTATTTTGCTGCTTTTCCAACTATTTTGAACCATTTTCAAAATTTTCTTCATGGCATTGACAAATAAGGAATAAGGGGGCAGGGTGTCACTCTGTCACAAACAGAGCGTAAAAACGGCAGGAGCTGGATTATTTTGGATTGTGTTGGCTGAGTCTCGACTGGTGTTGATTAAAAAACCCAAGTCCGCCCAGTCCGAGACCAGACCCAGTAAAAATGCCTCCGAGTCCGAGACCAGACCCTTGAAAAGTGTTCTGGAGACCAAGACCAATCACCAGTACTACAACACTAGGTTGGACTCACCAGGCCGTCGCAGTTGTTGATGGCAACCGAGGCCCCCGGCACGTCTGTGATGTCCCCGACGAAGGTGCAGTCAGTCTGGAGCATCTCCCGCCGCAATATCCTCTCGCTTCCACTAGGGGGCTCGGTCCGGTTGGCGGCAACGGCGGTGGCAGTGCTGGAATTGCCGGCACCGCCGTCGTCGGTGTGGTTGTCCAGCGGCTCCCAGTCCCGGTCGTGCCACTCCACCATGGCACCCGGCGCCACCAGCTGCTGGTTGGGCCGCAGCCGCAGGTGGAACTCCTTCCCGAAGGCCGAGATGTTGAAGTAGAGCCTCTGCTCGCCAGCGGCGGTGGGCGACGCCTCCCTCTTGACGCGCTGCTTGTGCGTGGCAGAGAGCAGGTGCGACAGGAAGTGTCCGTGAGAGTCGGTGCTGAAGGGGGTGACGAGGCCGTACTCCTTCAGCCGACTCCTCAGGTGGTCTGCAGGAGAGGAGGAGACCGTCAGAACAAATATTCAATCGCTCCAAGTCAGGGAGAATTCCACCGTTTTACTCTGTTGCCTGTCCATCTCTTTTTTTTGAAGGTCGTGTGTGCCGAAAGCTATAAGTCCCTTGTGAAATTGGCCCTTTGTGATGTCACACAGGGCTGCACCACCTCTACAGGGTGAGCGACAACACGTCGAGCCAGGTGTTGGCTCCGCCCACTTGTTTATTTTGGTGCCTTCCAAACATCGACTTCAGTTGCAGCAGGTTAGATGAGGCCCATTGTTGTTATTTGTTAAGCAGCAGGCTTCAAACAGAGGGCTAAATATGCAGACAGAAAGTGAAGGATGACCAAATGTGATTAAAAAAAATCTGACAAAGTCTCCAAAAGATGACTGTGAGCAGCATTATTCTCAAATATATCTACCGATGTGTCATCAAATTGTATTTTGTATTTGCATGTGTGCATATATACATCTTTCTATTGCGGAGACAATAATTTAGAACAGTATTTGAAACGTCTGCCGTGACCTGTTACAAACTGCCGCTCAGAAAAATGAATGGGATTTTTCCCTAACCTTTTAAATAGAATATTTTGCCTCCTGACAAATACCATTAATAATCATCAGCACGATCGTGCTGATGATTATTAATTATTATCTCGGGATCGAGATACAAAGACTCGAGTTCCAGAATTCCTGCTCCTGGGTTGTTTTTCCAAATTATTTGCATCTCGGCCGAGTCGATTCCGCTCAGTCAGACGACACGACGGCAACCTGAGCTTTTTCATTTGAAAAGCCCCAAAATAATAGAAGAACAGAGGAGGGAGGAGGGGAGAGAAGAGTAAAGCTGCCTTCCAGATGTTCTTGATACGATGCGGCTGCCGCTAACACGTCCAAGATAAATGACTGGCGCAAGGAAGTATGCACCCTGCAGGACGGTCCTCCTGCCTCTGGCGGCTCTCCGCTGGGCCGCGTGCCGTCCGGCGCCACCTTGTTTGTGGTCGCCACGATTGTAAAAGGAAATCCGCCGCCCGTGAAACACTGCAGGAAACCTCCACGTGGCCAAGGGGACTCGCTTTGGCCCTGAGCTCAGATTTGCATTTTGGGTGAATGTGGGGTAAGTAAAAAAAAGAAAGAAAGAAAATCTTGTAAAAATGTTGCAGCGGGAGACTTGAAAGCAAAGTGTCGGCGGCGACTGCGCAATCTAAATTACACGTCCGGCGAAATGACACGTTTGACAGGTGGGAGGGAGCATGTTGAGAGTCGTTTGGAAAAAAACATTTGGTTGGTTTTAAAGGGAAAAAAAACAAAAGCAAAGCAAAGACAAAAAACGAGATGACGGCAGTCATAGAGGCACGTTAGTCACTGAGGAATGACGGGAAGTGGAAGTGCAGCAGCAGGCCGGCACGTGTCGCCTCCACAACATCGACGCAGCTCAACTCACAGTTAACATCCAGTTCACTTCACTCCCTGTGCAAACAGCGTCCACACAGCTCGGCCTGTCTGCCACTGATACGTGAAACGTGGGGCTTTTTTTTTTTTTTTTTTGCCGTGAGTTGCACACAGCAGGGGCAGCCGGTCGGTGAAGAAATGTAAAAAAAAGAGAGCGAGAGAGAGAGAGAGAGAGAGAGATTCATTTGTCACGGAGTGGAGTTTGATGATGTTTAAAGGGAGCGGTTGAACCGTCGGCTAGTTTGAAGAAGAGAAAGTGTGAATTGCAAGGTGTTTCTCTGGACTTTTCGTAAGCTACCGTCAGTGCTTTTCACAGAGCTCCGAGAAAAACAGCTCGATATCCTCGCTCCCCGTTTATTACCAGCGAGCCCGACGATCCTTTTTTAAACACCAACTCCAACACCTGAGAAATGATCACAACTTAAATTCGCAAGTAGGAAACCATTTTTAAGGATGGCATGTCCATTTTGGAAAATGCCCCCCACCTTCTTTCCCAAGAAAAACTGCAACCATTGCAAAAAAAAAATCCACAGCAGGCCAATTTGATAAAAAAGGCCGACATAGCACTTTGCTTTTACAAGTCACATGATGATGCGGATGCAAAGTTTTCCCAATACTTGACCACTCCCACTTCTAAGAGCCTTTCAAACCAGATCCAATAAACCCTCCAACAGTGGCTTTTATTAGCAATAACCGCACTGAGTAACTGAAGCAAAAAGCCAAAAGTAAACTAAAATCCACTTCCATCTGTCTTGGAATGACTCCAGTTGAAAGAAAGCTTCTTCACTCCATCATCGCCAAATCTCCAACTCTGGAGAGGTTGCTAATTGTTACGGCTCGTCCTCATCAGGGTTAACAAGTCATCGCGACGCCGCTGGTAAAGTGCAGCAGACGGCACAAAGTGTCCGACTTCAGCTCCAGCAAGACATCCCAAATGGAAAACATCTCCCGCAGAAACCCACCTGACTTCTAAAATCTGACCAACAAATGAGGCAACGAAAGACGATTTTTACGCCGTTTACAACATTTTCACCAGCCACTTAAGCGTGAAAACGTCACACCACTAACGACAGTGAAAGAGCTTAAAGAGATATTTGCAGCTCTTCCCAGTGTTTCAAATTCTCCTGCAAACAGAACGTTTAATTCAAACCGACTTACAAGGATTAAGTCAAAGCCCACCAGGGATACAGAGACATTTGTTCCTGCTGTAAATACTAATCCTTTATGCAGCCTGTTGACGCGATTTAAAATGAATTTCAAAAAAAAATTATCCCCCAAAGAAATTCACGTGGTTTGTGCAAAGGGGAAGTTGTTCCCTCACAGAGGCGACAAAGAAAAACCCCTACAGCCTCAGATGTGCATAAGGAGGCGACGTTCACAACGAAGCGTCGGAGCAGAAGCGAGACGTTCAGAGACGGTCAGACACCTTTTTTCTTCCCCCTCCGATTAGAAATAAAGAAACGCTGCTCTTTGAGATGAAAAGTGGAGGCTGCAAAAGTCACATTTGAGTCCTTCACTTTTCTCTGTAGGAAGCACACGCAGGTGAGTGCCAAAGGGCTGCAATATTAGACATTATAAGTACATTAAAGCGCAATTACGTTGAGGACGAGGAAAAAAACAAAAACAAAACGACGCTCTCCTTTTTCTGCACTTACTCTTTAAGTGCAGAAAATTGGACTCTTGAAAGAGCTTGAAAGCTCCGTGAGGAAAAAGAAGTTTCTAACGAGGCGGCCTTTGAAGAGGACATGGCAGAAGCTCAGAATTCCGTTTGAATTGACTGATTCTGCAGGCTAAAGAGGAGTTGTCGAGGCTACAGAGGCTGTGGAGGCTACAGAGGCGCTTCATTAAAAGGAGCAGTTGAATCAGGGCTGATGAACAACCTGTTGGAAGGAGGAACCCTGTGTCCTGCGCTGTCTCTCAGCTTTCTACTCCTGCTGTGTTTGTTGTTTTTTTTTCCACTTGATGGAAGCCTCAATGAGGGGAGGCTGGAAAAGTCTGGCTGAAGGTCATTTAAGTTTGAAATTGTTTTTTTTATTTTTTTTTAAGTTATTTCTGCGGCGCCCCCTGCCTATGTCCTACCGCTAGATTGAGAAGCAGAGATCGACCTTGCAGCCTCTCTGCTGCAACGCTTATTCAGTGGCTTCAAACACTTAATGCACTTCCTCCCCAGCTGCTTCTTCCCTTTCTATCACCGGCCTCTGAACACCAGGCTAACGGCCACAAATCCAAATTTACATTTAGCTACATAAAAATAAGATAAAGAAGAAGAAGCCTTTATTAATCCCACATTGGGGAAATTATTTTTTTGGCATAAAATGTTTTCTGTCAGGACTGACATCAAATCTGCAGTTCTAATTTCAATTTGCTGATAATAAAAAAAAAATAAAGTTTTCCAACAACAATCAGTCCGGTGCGTCTTTTGCTCACAGTCAGTTGTTGAAATCACACCTCCGGCCAGGTTGTTGCTGCATCCACCTGCATTGTTTCCGTTCCTTCCGTGGCCTTCAAGACAGAGTTTTGGGAAGTTCTGGGATTTTAAAGCAGAACGCCGTTCACTGTTTGAGTCTTCAAAACAAAACATGGAGGCTCGTCTGCGCCGAGGTCTCTCCAAATTTGGAATCAGAAGGCGTCCACACAACCAAAAAAAAGTCCCAAACAACGTATGGACCCATGTAGGTAAGTTTGTCTGCACGCGCGTCTGCAAGCTTTCAATGTTTTTTGTTTATCACCCGAAAATGAACCTATGAGGAAACTCCTGCATCACACGAGCAGCGCTCTGGAAGGACGGGCAGCAGCAGCGGTGGTGGGTGGGACAAAGCGCTTCTTTCATGAGGCCCCTAATCGACTCGGACTCACAGGACGAGACGTGGGAGGTGAAAATTTAAGAGAAAACCGCACTAGAGAGGCTGAAATAAGCCCCTAACGGGCCTGAAGATGGCGACGCTGAGGCCGAGGACGACCGCAGGAGCCCAGCGAGGCCTGACACTGTCACTGGAGGGTCGGCTGAGGTTCCTGAGGGAGATAGCAGGAGGTGGGGGAGAGCATGAGGGGCTGGAGGGGCTCCCACTCTGTTCCGACACGGCTGCAGCTCTTAACCTCAGAATGGAGAACAGATGCGCAGGACGGAGGGAGGAATTTTCTTTCCTGTCTGACAAAGACCTCGGAGCAACGTGCTCTAGTAATGGACGTGTGTGTGTGTGTGTGTGTGTCCGTGTGTGTGTGTGTGTGTGTGTGTGTGTGTGTGCGAGCGAGTCACCCAAATCTGACCACCAAGATGCTTCTCCAGCCTTTCCCCACTGTTACGTAGTGATTTAATGTTTTTGGTTTGTTTCTTTGATACGTTTATTCTTAAGAGGAATAATGGGACTTACCATCTCTGTCTACTTCACCAGCCTGTGAAGAGAAAAGAGTGAAGGAGAGAGAGTCAAACATTGTGGAGTCAGGAAGATCATATCTGAGATGTGCAGCAGCAGCAGCTGGAACAGCAGCAGGAGGAACTGCTGCTGCTGTTCCAGCTGCTGCTGCTTGAACTGCAGCGGTTTAATGCGCGCTTGTAAAGTAGGGGGGAAAAAAAGTTTCTAACACAAAATGCTTCTATTTTACGTGACTTATGTAACAGCCGAAGGCCACGCATGTGCCGTGTCAACATGCGTCTCACAGAGGACGCAGTGTGCGCGCTCACAGCGGCTTGCGTAAAAAAGAAAAAAAGAAAAAAAGAAAAAGAAAAAGAAAGGGAGGAAAAAGTTTCGACCTGTTGCTCAAACTTTTCCCAGCGCGAGATCAGAGTCGATCTGCTCTGCTTTGTGATGTAAAGATATATTGTTATATTTGTGTGTTCAACAGGAGGAGGAAGCCGCTTGAGATTTGTGATACCAATAATCAGTAATATTATCATAATCGGCGTTACAACTGGCGAGCGTGTGGACTTACCTTGTCGGCTGAAGTCAGTACAAATCCTACAAGCAGTAAGGCTACTAGTGACAGGACGGCCATCACGAGTCTCAACGGGGAAAGTTAAAAAAAAAAAAAAAAAAAAAAAAAAAACTTTATCCAAACGTAAAAAAAAAAAAAAAATTATTGAGAGACACAAAACAAAAACAGGGAAAAATAAACGCAACCAAACTCGTTCACAAAAAATAATAATAATAATAAAAAAATGATCAAGTGGATGTGAAGAGTGTGCGTTTGTTTTGAGTTGAAAGGGGAACAGTGAAGCAGTTTGATAAGACTGAGGCGAGTGGCGACACTGTTGTCAGTCAAGTCAGTCAGTTGTGTCAGTCAGTCGGTCAGTGACTCAGTTCCTCCTCCGCGGTTCCTCCTCGGACTTCGCTGCCACTCCGCCGCGGGACACAGCTGCAGTGCGGAGCCCCTGGCGAGCCGGGCGTCCCGCTCTCATGGCTAATAAACGGAGAGAACCAGCCCCGTGTGACGTCAAATAACGCCCCCCTCACTTAGCACATGGAGGGAGCGAAAGAGGAGGAAGAGGAGGAGCAGGAGCCACGCCTCCTTTTTGGTTCCCGCACTGGAAGGGACGCGCATTGATCCGTGTTTGACCCAGAGGCGTAGACAGGGAGTGTGTTGTGGGTGGGCCATGGGTGGGCAGATAAAGGAGCCGAACAGAGGAGGAGGGTCCTCGAGTTCCGGTCCACGAGGTCCAAAGACGAGTGAAGCTGATTGAGAGGGAAGGAAACCAGAGTCACCAGAGTTGTGATGGATGATGTCGACTTCACTGCCTGAGTTTCTGAAACTGCTGAGTCATCACAGCACCATGTGCATCAATTCATTTCATATATATACAAATGCAGAATATTGTTGACTTGATGTATTTCATCTAAAGCAGTGGTGGGCAAACTGCGGCCCATTAAGCCGCAGTTTGCGGCCCGCCGAGCTTGAGGGACTGATATTAAAAGTCAGTCAGTCATGAAATAGCTGTATTTCCTCCATGTTTCCAGTGTTTTCAGAGTCATTTCAATAAAGAGCTAAACGCCGTGGGGCTTCAAAGACACTGAGTTTGTTCCAACTTTGCTTTGGTTCATTTTCAATTGACATTAAAGCAACATGTTTTCTACATATCCCATC
The DNA here is from genome assembly GCF_046127955.1 of Nelusetta ayraudi. Taxonomy (NCBI): domain Eukaryota; kingdom Metazoa; phylum Chordata; class Actinopteri; order Tetraodontiformes; family Monacanthidae; genus Nelusetta; species Nelusetta ayraudi. The sequence goes on from NW_027466142.1 coordinate 2,167,864, forward strand.
ATATTTTTCCTCCTATGAGGTGGCTCAGTCAAAAAGATTGTCCACCTCTGGTCTAAAGGGGAAGTTGTATTATAAGGCTGATCAGGAGAATCACTATTTTGCACCTCAACAACAAGTAAAGTGGCAAATCATTTGAGATCAGGTTTTATTCTTTGTAATAGTCTTTTACTAATGCACAGCTGCATGGTGAGCAGCAGCAGGCGGGTGGTTGGCTGTGTCTTTCCAGGCTGTACAAACGCTGCTTGCTGTTCTCAAGACGGACATGACGGGATAATTATTATTATTATTATCATAGCGGCAACACTATAAATATTATCATGTTGTTGGACTCTGACAGTTTCCATAATAGAGGCCTGGCTGATACGATGAGGTCACAAGACTGAAAGTTGTGGAAGATAAACAAGCAGATGAAGAGGAATTTTGAAATGACAAAAAAGCATCAAGATGCCACTCAACTTGAAATTATTAGTTTTTTCTTGCTGCTTTAATAAGGTCCTAGTGCCCAGTGGAGGCGCTCGGCTGTGAAGCCAGCCTGTCGGGCAGACCGCAGGTCAAACACAATATTCCAACAAGTCGGCTTAAAAGCTCTGGCAGGACAGGAGCGGCATGATGTGGAGCCTGGCCAGGAGGCGTCGCACAAGACTCCACTAGGGGGCGCTAACAAGAAGTCCACCTCAGTCGGCCTCACCTCAGCAGCAGCAGCACCCCCCTCCGCTCCCCACCTCCCCTTCTGTTTGCCCACACGTTGAAATCAGGAAAATCGGGGAAGCGGGAGCAAACAGGGCCACCAGCTGCCACGGCCGAGACAGCAGCAGCGCCGGCAGCAGCAGCAGTGTTTTCGATTTTAACATGGGAAAATAGGATTTTTTTTTCTAAATGAAAAAAACAACAACAACAAATTATTATTGATTGCTTCAGGCAGAATAAATTAAATCACCTCCAGCCTGCAAGCTGGGACTGAAAGGGCAGTGGGGTGTTGGGAGGAGACCATTTTTCCTTTCAAGGAATAGAATAGAATAGGATAGAATAGAATAGAATAAAATATATGTACTTTACTGATACCAAATTCGAAAATTACGCTGTTGCAGCTTTAATCAAAAGAAAAAAAAACTATACAGTAATAACAGTAATTACAAGAAACATTCAAGTCAATCTATATACAAACAAACAAGAGCAGATGCGCAAAGGACAATCAATAGTGTAGAGGCAGTGATAAGCAGGGTTTTACAAACCATCAGTGCAGTATTGAGTCCAAAGAAAAGTCCAGAATATTATCTGTCACCCAACAGGAAATAGTTCTAGAGGGTAACTCACCAGTTACCGAGTTACTCACCAGTTACTCAGTAAGAGTTCTAGAGGGTGATGGTTGCGGGCAGGAAGGACAACCCAGCTGTGTCAGTGTGCTGGAGAAGACGCTGCACTCTCATTACACACTAAATCACGATGAAGTCACTTTTCACTCTTAGCAAGAAAACAATGGATAATAATAGAAAGTGGGGTTGAGGGACTGGCTCTCACTCTCAGCCCTGGATCTCACTCTCAGGGTTGGATTTCACTCTCAGCTCTGAATCTCACTCTCAGCCCTGGATCTCACTCTCAGCTCTGGATTTCACTCTCAGCTCTGAATCTCACTCTCAGCCCTGGATCTCACTCTCAGCCCTGGATCTCACTCTCAGCTCTGGATTTCACTCTCAGCTCTGAATCTCACTCTCAGCCCTGGATCTCACTCTCAGGGCTGGATCTCACTCTCAGCCCTGGATCTCACTCTCAGCCCTGGGTCTCACTCTCAGGGCTGGATCTCACTCTCAGCCCTGGATCTCACCCTCAGGGCTGGAACTCACTCTCAGGGTAGATTGGCCGATCCACAGTGAGTCACCTCGGTGCACTCAGACATGTCCGAGCAGAAAAAGTCTGAGCCTGTTTACGCACTAATGCTCAACTATGCGGCGCAACTATTATTCCACATAGTGTCGGATTAATACATCAGCGCAGCTCATGAAAAACAGCTTTTTATTACCTTTTGGATTTTCAGAAAATCTTGACATGTTCAGATTCCTGCGAGCTGTTGTGCGGGATGTGTTGGCATTTGCTGAGATTTTAGGAGCCTTTTGTTTGTTCACAACAACAAGAAGGGTAAAGATAAGTAGCATTAGTTTGCATTTTTTAGAGTGGAACAGAATATATGGTCTTTTTTAATCAACAGTGGGGGAATTTGCATAATTATAGCCACAGTATAGTGTAAAAAAAGATGGAAAATGATTATTTTACAAAGGAATAAGGCAATGAAAACAACAAATAAAATATTTGCACCATATAAAAGGAAAAAAACAAGATATTTACATCTTATGAACAGTTGGATCTACATACTGATATATTACTGATATATAAATACGCCTTTATTGCACCTTTGTGGAAAATGTAAAGCAGTTAAGAGGCTGCATTTTATTTCTTATTGTTTCCCTTCTGGTGACGATCAGTAGCGCAGTGGCCGACTGCCTGCAACCTCAGCAGTTGAGGAGTGCAGTGGTCGGCACAGTTGGCTATCAGGAAGTGGGTTGTGAGTTCGATTCTGCGCAGAGATTGGACCCAGTAGCTCAATGATAACAAAAAACAAGAGAAAAGCTGCAGAATTTTGGCTCCGTTTCAAGTGTTGTGCTAAACCAAGCGTGGAGTGGAGACGTCTCCAGTTTGTCAAGACAGTCACTCAGCAAAAGCTTGTTTGTTTTTTCTTTTGTTTTTTCCTCACAGGTTTGCAACATTTTGTTTACCCCAGATTTCATCAAGAAATAAAGTTGGTTGTGGCAGCAAAAAAACAAAAAACATCTGAGGCTGCTGCGCTCTGTCTGAAACACACATGTGACCCACATATATCTGGGTTTCCATGGTGGCCAAGCAAAGCCAGAGCTGCTGGAGGTTCCAGACAAGACACTGACACTCTCTCTCTCTCTCTCTCTCTCTCTCTCTCTCTCTCTCTCTCTCTCTCTCTCTCTGCTCTTTGACAACATGGGTCTGTCGTTTCCGCCCTGTCAGCGGGATTCAGGACCAAAGGCTGGATAATAAAAGAGAAAGATGTGACCAGAGTGCAGCATCTTCTGCCTGCCAGACCAGACCAGACCAGACCAGGCTGAGACTGCAGGTGAACTGAGGTGAACTGAGGTGCAATATAAGATCCAGATCATTATTTGGCATGTGTGCAGGCTGGGCGCCTTTACTGACACAGGCAAAAACAGATGAGGGAAGGTGAAGGAGAGCGACAAGCCTGGAAGACCAATCAGAGGAGCAAGCGGAGGAGGACGAGGAGGACTGTCTGTTTTAAGGCCTCACAAGATTCATGTTTTGTTGCTGTTATCAACATCCTGTTGGTCTCTGAGTCCTTCCAGAACTTGTCCTCTTCCTCCTCCCTCACTCCCTCCTCCTCCTCCACTTGGCTGAGAGCAACATCTGGCCGTCGTCACCACCAGGATCCACACAAACAAGTCACTGCAACAACTGCCAGTGAATCACATGTTAACAAATTGAAACCAGGCGTCTGGGGCAGATTCACGGATTCTACGCACATTCTGTGATGAAAAAAAAAATGACTGGTTCAGAGGTTCCAGTGGGCGGTTCTGGTGATTTTTTTCCCCCATCATATAATTGGGCAGAGCTGCAATCAGAGATTTTATCTGCTTCCAGGGAAGTGAGGGAAAGTCTCGCTGGAGTTCTGCTCAGGAAGTTCAGGGAGAAAAGTTTTTTTTTTTTAACATTATTCATCCGTCCATTCATCTTCTCTCTCCACTCATCCTGCTCTCAGGGTCCAGTGAGGGGTGGAGCCTATCGCAGCAGTACTGACAGAAAAAAAATGAATATGGAAAAGTCACAGCTGCTCAGCAGCAGCAGTTTCTAAGTTTTTTTTTTCCCATTCCCTTAATTTCAAACAAGGTGATGATTGCTTATTCCGATTTTTTTTCTTTGCTGAGCTCACAGAGACAATGATAAGGTGGATCAATAACAGACATTTCAATTTCCAAACTCTCTTCAGCTCTTCAACTTTCACTTTGAATCAACTCTGCCAGTTCAAATTCTCAGAAATGTGAAAGGCGAAGATCAAAAAATGCGACCAGGTTTTCTTCGGGCAGGCGAGGAACGGCTGACTGTGATTGGCTGCGGCAGCGCAGGAATCTAATTAGTCTCATTGATTGTGTTGAGCTGGGAGAGAGACGCTGGCCAGCCGCTAACCTCATCACAGCAGCGAGGTCTGCTGGTATTTACTTTAAGAGCCCGATTCTCTAAAGAAGCCACAGCCATCAGTGCCGGAACAAAGCCCAGGCCGCCCGCGTTCTAAAGCGGTGGGGTCGTGGGGGGGCAAAGTGGAGACGTTTCGGGGGGGCATCCGGATTGTTTTCTTTTCTCTTTCACGCTTTGTCCCGAGACACACAAAAAAAAACCCGCCGCCGCACAATGAGCGCTGACGTCCAACCGCAAAGTTATGCTGCGGTGACAATGAGCATGGAGGTGTCGCGCCCCCAGCGGATGCTCTCCCTCCTTCCCCCCGGACCCCCACCACCCCCACTGCGGGGTCAGCCCTGGTGTTTTTGTCCCCTGGTGTCACTGCAACAGAAGGAGGGCGGCCCAATAAAATTCCTCCGCGCTGCTAAATGAGACATTCCAGCGCAACCAGGCGGCGTTGGGATGTGACATAATTTAAAACATGGTTGTCATATTCTGAATGGGGGGACGCGTCTTTTTTTTGTGCCCCCAGTGTTGTTACACCCACCCGACCCCCCTCACCCCACACCCCTACCCCCCCCCCCCACTCCCCCGCCCCCGCGGCTCTTACGTAAGTGTGAGTGCTTCCCAATAGATTTGTCGGCCATGAGTGAAATGAAGTAGAAAAACAATTACATTGAGGGCAGAAGGGCAAGTGTGTGTGTGTGTGTGTGTGTGTCTGTCTGTCTGTGTATCAGTGTGAGATGAAGTCATGACGTGATCAGTCGCACCAACATAGCAAATGTTAACAAAGCAGCCACTGACAATCTGAGTTCAGTCGATTTTAAATGGGAAGAAACAAGCAGAGTTTGTGAGGGCCACACTGGGCCAAGAGGGCTGGGGCAGGTCAGAAGGTCAACCCCACTGCAGCAGCAATTGGCTGGCGTCGTGCACACGAGGGTGACACGAGCCAATCACAGACGAAGCTGTGTGAACACCGTCGGCTTCCTTCTAGAAACCTCAATGGTGAAATTCCTCTGCAGCGTTCGCTGGATCGATGGTTCAGTTGGCAGAGGGACAAACGCTCTTTTTGACCACTGAATGATCCTTGCCATGTAAAACCAATGAGATGTGTCACCACTAGTCAGACAATGATTCTGATAACATAATTAAAGATGCAGCTGCCGATGGTCCCGTAACATCAGGACAGTGTGAAGCCGGGTGACCAACAAACAGTTTCAATGGTGAAAAAGAACAAAGCCAAAAATATCGACTTTGCTGGTATTTCAGTAGATCAAACTTTTCATGTGCCTGTATTTGTATTTTAAAAGGGTCTCAGCTTAAGTTGCCATGGATGAAGTTGCCACCCAAATAGTTTTCACATCAAGCATTGACCTGAAAACCTGCCGGTCTTGAATCCCTGACCAGAGAATCTGCAGCTCGTGGTCTGGGAACAACTAACTGGACACACTGAGAGCAAAAGCCGTCACATATCTGATTCAAATGCAGGAATCCATCGTTTCTTGACACCACAAAACCATCTACCACCAGCAGCAGGAGATGCTGACATTCGGGCTGATAAAACCGCATTGAAGAATGAAAAACAGAGAGCCAATCTGGCCAAGGAAGAACAAGAAGGCATCGCTCAGCGGCTGGGAACGCCGTCCTGGCGTCCCACATTCCTCGGTTCGCACCATCCCTGGACTGTTTCCACGGAGATGGAGGCAGCCAGTTTGAATCATAAAGTTTTGCCAGAAAGATTTGGTGTGTGTGTGTGTGTATACATAGATCTATAAGGTTCTTGCGCCCAGTTAGCTGCTATCTTGCGCCACCATTTTTTAAGGAAGCCCACCAGACAGTGCCCTGAATATAAAACACACTGTCAGGCAGGCTTCCTTAAATACTTGGCGTCCTTAAAATTCTTACACATTGCACCATTTAACAAGCGGAATCCAGCCGAGTTCAACAAGTGTCGGAGCTATCGCAGATGATTGTCGGCTTTTTATTTGGAAATTAGATTTTCCGGTGACCCGTGTGCCAAGGCTTGACTCACAGTTTTTATATTTCCAACAAATAAAAAAGGAAGTCCTCGACTGACTATAAATCTAGACGACATGCCAGTCTGAGCTAAATATAGCAGCACTTGACCCAGTCTTTAAACTCACCGGAATTCAAGGACGGAACAGTTTTGTTTAAAGATGATTTCCATTCATTTCTGGCTGGGAGAGAGAGAGAGAGAGAAGTCTTCAGGCCCCAGTGGTGCAGCGCTATGAATTATCATTGGCTGGAGCTGCTCTGGCTTCTCTGGAAGACCTTCAGAACCGCCTTCCATGGAAAAACTGCTTCTGGTTGATGGAGCTCCTCATCCTGGGCAACAGAGAAGCAAAAGAAAACGTTTGGTCGGGTTGAAAAACCACATCTGGAATTAAAACCTTTGTCATTGCAGCCTTGAGAAAACTGAAATGAACGAGAAGGACGAGGCTAGAATTCAGGCCAGATCTGGATGTGGTCGTTGATCATGAGTAGGGATGATTAAAAATATACTTTAGTAATTCCACACTCAGTTCCACAACTGTCGATGCTGATCTTTGCTTGTGAAAGTTCTGAGCGTTTGCTCTCGCTGCACTGAAAAATGCTGAGTAGCACATTCTAGTTTGTCTGCCAACAGAAAATGAACAAAAGAATTGTTTTCAAAGTTATCCATGTAACTGCGCTGATGCGTCATTTTCTGCCATTTTACCATCACAGGTTTGAAGTGACTCAGTTCAGCCTCGGTTGACCGTATTGTTTTTTCTTCATTTGTGAAAAACTTATTCCAGTTCATGGAGCTCATCATCCTGGGCAACAGAAGCAGAAGAAAACCTTCAGTTGTGTTGAAAGAAAACTGAAAAGAACGTGACGGACGGGAGCAGAATTGGAGTCAGTCAGTCAGTCCGAGGCACAGACTCAGAGCGGCAGAACCCTTTTGACCATTTATTTTAAAGGAGCAAATAGCAGACGAAACGAGGGGAGCGGAGAGACTGAAGCCAGGAGAGGAGTGAAGGCAGGTAGATGGTGGCAGCAGGAGGAGCTCCAGGGAGGCAGCATGCAACGCAGGAGCGTTTTCCTGGGGTGAAAGGCCATTCCTTAACTCCAGAAGTCGAAAAGGGGAACTTGCATCGAGAGGTTCTTTGAAAAACCATTGATGGACCAGCCTGACAGCTGTTACCGCTGAGATAACTGCAGCAGTCTGGCAGCAAGTGGCTGGAAAACCAGGGTTTTAAAGCAGAGGGTGGATGAGGATGAACAGCATCAGGTGTCAAACAATCTGCAGCTGCCTGCACCTGAGAGCCGCCCCTGGAGAGAGTGAGAGAGAGAGAGAGAGAGAGAGAGAGAGAGAGTGAGAGAGAGAGAGAGATAGTGAGTGAGTGAGTGAGAAATGCGCACACAAGAGAGAGTTGTGGAGGTGACACTGTGGGAGGTTCCAAGTGCACAGGGACAGACATGAAGATCCTCCTCCAGGCTGCAGCTTCATCAGCTTCACCAGCTTCATCAGAGACCTCGTGATGATTAAGAAGCCGGCCGAGAGCTCGTTGACGGAATGAGCCACAATCATTTTTCCCTCTACAAACAAACCCCATATTTACACAATTGAGAGGAAATTGCTTCAGCCAATCCAAACTGAGGGTTGTGGGATGAGCTGCTGCTCTGCAGCGCCACGCTGCTGCCTTCACTTATGTGCCTGATGCTTATTAAAGAGGCAACAAAGCCGAGTGACCGCCGACAGTGGCTTACCAGTGTGGTCTTCAAAAAAAAAGCATTAATTTTTTCAATCCGCACTTGAAATGTGCAGCCGCAACGGGGTTTTTCACAGTCTTGGAGAGAGAAAAAACAAGGGCAAGTTGAGGCAAAGTTGTGTGTCAAGTGTGGGAAAGTGGTCATTTGTAGCTATCAGCTGCCCACTTTACGAAACAAATTTCCTGCTCTGGAAAAACACATTTTGATATCACTGCGATCGTCATGCTGCGATGACTCGGAGCTGTTTGTATATATTTTTTCAATCAAACATGCATCTCTTCAGCATCACCCGCAGTGATGTGCACAGGTTGCTCATTTCAGCCTAATTCAGCCACCGGCACCAAATATAATTACTGCCAGCATTGAAACTTTCACACAATGCTTATCATGCTGCTCCAGCTCTGCTCCTCCTGGCTGAGAGGTTGTTTAGAGGCCACTCTACTGACGAAACTGGTTTTGAGTTTTTTTTAGGACACTCACTCCCAGGGCTTATTTTTGTGCTCAAACAAAGAGAATTGAACCATGCCTGTCATCATGCAGGTGTGTGGGCCGAATGCGCAGTCCATTTCCTGTGCAACAGGTCGGCATTTTGTGTTCAAAGGACCCAGACTGTGAAAATTTGCCCTTACAAGTGTTTTCTGACAACAATATTCACCTCCACCCTGCCAGTAACGTCCACAAAAATGAGAAAAGTGCCTCTGCTTGCTCTACTTTTGGCACATATGCACTAAGCCATGCAGTTTATGATGTCACAAAGGGCTGGGATACCTCTCCCGCCCACTGAGACTACCTTGACCCTCCCACTTCCCAACATGTGGAAGGTGAATAAAAGCATCCATTTTAGCAGGAAGCTAAAACCATGCATTATTACAGGAGGCTGTTAACAGAGGGCTAAATGTGTTTTTGTTGATGTTTGTTGTTTTTTGGGAGAAATACTTGCTCCGTGCCTGGCATAGACACACTACGTGCTACATGCTACATACGTACTACTACTCTATATGCAGGGCACCGGCAGTGGAAATACGGCCCGGGTCCCTCCAGTCTGTCGGCTCCCAGCAGCCCCAACATGAAACCCCCCTTTTGTGCACACGTGTAGTTAAGACACGTCTCCTGCTGGCAGCAGGTGGCGCCCCCCTGCTGAGCACAGTCAAACTACCCCGTTTTGTGTGCTGAGATTGTGCTTCTGTGTGTGTGTGTGTGTGTGTGTGTGTGTGTGTGTGTGTGTGTGTCCTTCCAGGGGTGTCGTCTCAGCTGGTGATGCCCAGCGGCAACAGCAAAGGAGTGCAGTGAGCCCCCTGCTGGGCAGGAAGTAGGTCACGAGTCAGAACCGTCTGGTCTTTTACACGTCACCTTGTAAAGCGAGCACTGGGTGGTAAGAAAAAGAAAAATCTACAACCCGGGAATTAGTCACGGACGCCGTGTTATGTTTTTTCTTTGGTTTTGTTTAGTTTGAATGAGACTACAACATCAGATATAAAATGATGCTAGGACGAAGGACTAAACACAAAATTATGAGGGCAAGAAATTATCTTAACTATCTACCAGGGGAGGGCAAACCTTGTTGCAGATGGATGGAGTGTTTTGGTGAGCCACCTTATACGAGGCTAAAATCTACCATGGGATATGTAGAAAACATGTTGCTTTAATGTCAATTGAAAATGAACCAAAGCAAAGTTACAACAAAATCAGTGTCTTTGAAGCCCCACAATGTTTAACACTTTCTTGAAATGACTCTGAAAACACTGGAAACAAGGAAGAAATAAAACGTTTTTATCACTTACTTACTATATATATATCATTTCTTCAAGTTTGGTGGCCGGATTGAAAAGCTGGGCTGCATATGGCCCATTATGCTTTTTTATTTATTTATTTATTTTTTTAATATAAATATATATATATATTTAATAACCTGAAAAAATCAACACATACTTCAACAACTGTTGTTTGGTGCCCTTTGTTTGTGGAAGGAATAAGAGCATTTGCTGTCGCTAAGGTGAAAAATGCTGTTTATCACAACGGAATGTGGTGAATTCCTGTTTGTCTACCAACAGAAAATCAACAAAAGAGAAGCTTTTTCAAAGCTATCGATGCACCTACGTGGATGAATCCTTTTCAGCTGTTTCCATAAAGGGTTTTAAGGGACTCGGTTTAACCTCAGTTGACTGGATCTTTTGCTTGTTTGTTTTTTTTTTAACGACGCCACACCGTGGCAGTTGCTGCAAAAACAGAAACTGAGGTAACGATGAGGGAGGCATTCGAGAAGACGGCAAAAGTTCAGTTTTAGCATATCCACATTTGTGTGTGGCGTTAAGGTCAGGCCGGCCTGTCCTCTCATTGCCGTGGAGGTTGTTATTTCCCCCGGGGTCAAAGGCATCGCCCGCACTGGTGAACTTTGAGAAACACGGCCCTCTGGGAGAGCCGGCCGCCTTCCAACACGCCCCGACGGCAGCAGCGAGGTAGACTTTTATATGTAGCTGCATAATTAAACAGCATAAATAATGTCTGAGGAGACAGCCTCATCATTTATTTCTGCTCAGGAAGATGCAAGTACAAAGAGGCCCTTTGTCGGCCAGGTAAAAGGCCACATCTTTAATACATAAATTCCCACTTAACAAGTGTGGGACGTGAAGGCCGCCGCTGTGTGGGAAAGGGCAGTGCCGAGCGTTTTCGTCACTCAGAGCCTGCAAGAGGACCTGAGAGCAAGAGTCTCTGGTTCAAGTTTGATGCACGAATGTATGAAATAAATAAGGTGCGAGCTGAATAAAACATTCATCTGTGTGAGCAGCTATTTGGTGTTGGTTTTTGATTTGAAACAAAAATAGAAATTGGAGGACGGACGATATCAAGGTTCTGAGTTTGCTTTTTTTGTCTGGCTTTGTTTTTTTGTTTGTTTTGTTCAAGGTTGTTTTTGCTTTGGACTTTCCACTGATAAACACTTGGTTAAACCTCAGTGTATTCACGAAACGAGTCCGAGCTGCGCGAGCGTTGATAGGGGAGTCAATGAAGTCCTATTATTTCTGATTAGACCTTGATTTCGTCTCGTTCCATCGTGGCACTGCAGCTTTTTGTTCATCTTTAGCATGCAACGAGCGGCCCGCTGCCACAGCTTATCCATTCTCAGATCTTGACTTTTAATCCCAGAAGCCGTTGTTGCAGCAGTGCATGATTAATTGTCCGGTCTGCATGATAACCAACCGATCTGAAAGCAGGCTCTGTGTCCAGGGGGCACGAGGTCCAAAAGTTGGAGCAGAATACAAAACATGCCAAAGCCGCCAAACTATTAAAGGTCCCTTATGTTTATTTTCCACCTTTGTTTAAGGATTCCAGAAGAGCAACTCTTCATGACTAATTATACCAAACAGACAAAAAATAAAACAGCAAATGTAGCCCACTGTTTGCAGCCTCCTGCTAAAACATTGTTTTTTAGCTTCCTGTTAGAGCCGATACTTCAATAGAATTTCCACATGTTTGGAACAAGACAAAAGCAAGACAGCCTCATTTCCGGGCGATGGGGGTGTTGTCCATCACCGGGTGGGAGTCGTAAGGCTGCCCTTTGTGACATCACTGTCATGCTTTCGAATAAAAAATAAAGTGGAGCGAAAGTAAGAGGCAACAAATTAACTTATTTTCTCATCCATCCATCGACCTTCTACAGACCTCCTACCTTCATTCTCATTCAGTAAAGACCTTGTGTAAAATAAACACACACGACCAGAATAATCAGACTATTGAGCAACTGAGGCTGCGCAACGGAGCGTGTTTTTTATGCCACAGGGGTCTCAGTTCAAATCAACAGAACACTTGACCCACTCTGTCTGTCCTGCCCACCTGTACACTGCTGCTGCTGCTGCCCAGGACTCTTGGTGCCTATTGTCATTCACATCACCCCTCTCTCCTCACTCTGCTGCAGTCACTCTCAGCCGACGACAGTGAAGAACCACTTACTCGTGCTAATCGAAGAGCAATTACGAGCTCGGCCAGCTGGACCGCTGCAGATTGCGGAGCCGAGGGCCGACTGGGCCGCTCCGAGCCGCGTGTCGGCTCTGCACCTCGACATGGAGGCAAAGCAACGGCCGAACAACAGGCAAGCGTGCGTTAGTGGCCAGTGAAAGATTTCTGTTCACGGCGAGCGACTGATCAGCAGCGATTCAAAAGATGCTGCTTCTTCTTCTGCTGCTGCGTGTGTGTGTGTGTGGGGGGGGAGGCCTGGGGGGGGGGGGGGGGCGAGGCAGCAAGGAGCTAAACAACAAACAGTCGGGCCAGTGAGCTACACAACTGGGCAAACATCAATGACAACAGAGACGGTATTGATCAGATGAGATTACAACAAGAAAATGAGTTGTGTGAGACTGTGTGAGTCGTACGAGTCCTATGAGTCGACTGTTGATTCCAGATAAGTTGATTTGACTGCGTTGTCGCCGAGCCACAGCCAAAGAGCTAATTACTCGCCTTGATTTCCCCTTCAAACGTTTTTCGGCAAAGCCGCAAAAGGAAGACAGCAGCTTTGATTTCCTTCTTCTAAATGCTCCAGGATGTTTTTACTCACTCAGAATTTAGCTGTTTTGAAAACTGTCTTCTGACTTATTTTTTTTGGGCTAATTTGTTCATTTCTAATTCTGAAATTTTTGTATTGCTTCTACCAACCGAGAGTGAGAGTGAGTTACGGCGTCCCACAAGGGTCAGAGTTTGGACCGATCACTTTCACCCTCCACAAGCTTCCTTTAGGTTCAATTGGTCACAAGTGCAACATGAGGTTATTTTTTAAAATGTATTTTTTTTTACATAGAGGTAAAGACATGTGACATACAACAAAGAGTGAAGACAGTAGTGATGGTGCACGTGTGCGAGTCGACCAAAAAGCTACAATAGTAATGTGGATATTACAAGTCACAGATCGACAGCTGTATTCATCCTCAAGTTCGATTTAAAGTCCTATGGACACATTAGACAACAGCCTGGTCATTTAAAAACAAGACCAACTACTGCCAGGATTGACTTTTTTTCCACTCACTCTTATATTTAACTTAATGTTGCAGCGTGACTCCGCTGGCGGCCGCGCTCTTGAAAGAGGCGCTTTGATGCGCTGGAGTGCGCCGGCATCAAACAGAAGCGGGCATACATTGTGATGCGCTCGGGGAGCGACGAGGTGCATTAATGTTTCAGCAGGGGAGGAAGAAAAAGACAGAAGAGACAATAGTTCTAATCTCAGTTAGCGGTTGCGTGTGTGTGTGTGTGTGGAACACCGTCGACTCATCTCGTAGCAGTTGGAAGTGAAACAGCGTCACTGCCACATGTGATGAAATGAAGCAGGCCTCTTAAAAACAGTCACTGATTCATCCTCCACCCGCCGTCTATTTTTAGACGTGTATTAATTGGACTCCCTCCCAAACTGCTGCTATGAATTACTCTCACAGAAACTGCCCATCACACCGAAAACGTCTTTTCATTTTATATTTTGTTTCGCACTTCAAAGGGCTTCTCCTCCGCTGACGCCTGACACAACAGCTCCTCGCCTCCTCCTCTCGTCTTAATTCTGCTCGGAGCTGGAAGTCATTGTTACAAAAAGTGCTAAAAAATAATTACCAAACAACAAGGCCCCCTGGTGGGAAATCTGAGCGGCGAGGAGGGACAAATGTGCTGAAAATGGAATCAAGCCCAAGCGTGCGGGATGTTTGCAGATCCCAGGTAGACGAGATTACGGCCGGTGTGATTGGCTCAGCTCAGCACGCTGCGTCTTCCCGCCTCTCTGGTGGGACCGACGCTGCGTCAGAACGCTACGCAACTAAACTCCTCTCAACTCCTCTCGGACGTCGGGATCTCATTTCCTGCCCAGGCAATCGCTTTTGCAGTTAGCTGCATCTCGCCGGCCGGGGGTCCTCTGCTCCTCTGCTGCACCAGCTGACGAGCGAAGACGCTCAGCACGTTAGATTCCCTCATTCAGACTCTGAAAGATAGATAGATAGATAGATAGATAGATAGATAGATAGATAGGTAGACAGTTAGATAGATAGATAGATTATTCATCTATATAAAAATTCAGGTGTCCAGCAGCATACAGTGTGCGCCATACACAACCGAGCACTTATTGTCACCCTACATAACATAATAAAAAACCCCAACAAGTATTTAAAAGGGGGGGGGGTAGATGAATAGTAAATGATTAAATAAATAAGTTAAAAAGAACAGCTATCAATACCATAGAGTGCACATTAACAATCCATTGTGCAGTTGTATTGCTGCCGGAATGAATGACCTCCTGAACCTCTCAGTTCTGCAGTGCATCGAGAGCAGTCCATCACTGCGGCTTCTTTGTTGAGCAACCACATTGTCATGCAGTGGGTGACTGTTGTTGCCGAGGATGGACTTCATCAAGGCCAGGTATTATAGGGAGGTATTCATGCCAATATAAATACAGATAGCAGCATCGGGGTCCTCAGCAAAGTCCCTGGACCTCAGAGCAGCAGCAGAACTGCCTCATTTATAAAATACGAAGTCTAACTGGTGGACAACAGCAACGCTGTTTGGTTTTGACCCCTAACACATCAACATGGTTTCACGGTCAGCGCCATCTGCAGTTTGCGGTTGGTTTTTGAAAGCGGAAGATTCCATATTTGGATGTGTGGGCGGAACTGGAGGTGAGCAATGATTGGAGCAGGAGTGGAGCATGAGGCACCAAAGCCTGCCCACCCTCTGGCAAGTCGACTTCAATGGTCTGCTTAACTGTTGGCGTAGCCACAACCTTATGGCCATTTTTACTTGAAATTACACCAAGTCTGATAAAATATGGACTTTAGGGCGAGTCAATGAATGTTTTTAGTGCTTTAGACCCCCAAACAATGGAATCAGTTTGTAAAGGTATAAAATGTAGGGCTTCTTGCCGTAGCATGTCAGGCCTCTTTGCAACCCTGCTGGCCACAAGATAGAATGCAGGTTTTTTGCTACTTTGATGTTGGTCTCCTTTGAAACCAGGAGCTCCTCCCACCTGTTAATCCAGTCGATGGTTCCAACAAACCCTCTCTGAAGGAGGCAGACCACTTAGAGCATGGACTCTTCTACGTTAACGGAGGGTTCTCCAGATTAGAGATACTGTTGAGATGTTATCTCATCACTCACAGCCGCCATTACCAAAACAGACACACACACACCAGTCGCAGCTGAATCCCTCAGAGATGCTGGTTAATCCTGCGACGCTACGTCGTGTCCACTCCTCCGTCGCGTCCTAATTCCCCACTCCAACACCGACCGCACACCTGAATAATTGATCGCAGCACATTATTAACTCATGTAGCGGTGGGGCTGCTGAGTGAGCCCGAAGCAAAGCACTCTCTGACGTTTGTTGCGCTGGTTTTCTCCTCGCTGCTCGGCGAGAGCGACGCTCACGCGCCTCTTCGTCTCTCCACTTTTTGAAGAGGGAGTCCGTTCAAAGTTTGGCTACTTCCTGTACCCTCCAGCTTCGGAGGGAGTGCTGTCTGAGCAGTGTCATCAGCAGCTTTAGCAGTATTATTAGTCGAAATCGTAGTAATAGTATTTTCGATCAGGCTGACTGCATTTGAAATGGATGTTTTGACATGATCGGATTTCTGATTAAAATTTTAAACAACCTGTAAGGGAATTTGTGCTGCTTCACATCTCCCTGTACATATAGCATTTTCTAGACAATTAAAAATAAATAACTGAGCCCAAGGCGAGAGAGGCTCATCAATAGTGCACATACATTTCCAACACCTCCTGAACTCCTGAGGACCTGACTGAACGTCAACTGACTCGTCTCACGGTGCCTACACACATCATGGGCTCATGTTTACGTCGACGTTTGACTGGTAATTCAGTTCAACTGTAAAAGAAACGAACGAGTAGGGAGAAGACGCCACGACGGTGCACTGCACATTGCTGTAGAAGGTTGTGGGTTTGATTCCAAACAGGGAGGAACTTAGATCGACCCTGAATGCAGGATAAGCAGTGACAGACGTTGGTAAGATGCAAGGTAGAATTGTCAACACTGCAAGCGGCCAGGAAAAAAGTACAAATTAATAACAAAGCAGAAATGAAGTTAAAGCATCAAACAATAAAAACATTTAAAACTTCACTATAAGCACTCAACTTTAAAAACGACACCTGTGCTTTATGTTGTCCACAGTCACTACATATTGTTTAAAGTAAACTGTTGCCTATAGCGCATATAATCAACATGATTATCCTTCAGCCACCAAAGGTGGCGCACTCGAGGTAGGAGTGAGAGACTTTGCAGCGACCAAACCAATTAATATGGGGCGTGGCTACCCCTCCTCCCTCCTCGGGAAAAACAATCTCACTTGCTGGTGTGCAATTAATCAAATTAGCGCTAGCATGCTACCAGCCGGTATGAGCATCTTAAGTAACATTGCAATGGTTGAGTTTGTTCGGCAACAACTAAGTGGCTGTTAGCAAGCAGCTGCGAGTGTGAATGCTAGTTGGTCGGCTAGCTGGAACAAAAAACAGCATTAAAAAAAGTTATGATATCAACTTTGTTAAAAACTTTCATCCCATCACCTTCATAATGATTCAACTCTTCTCACCCTGGGTTTTGCTCAACTCCACAACCTTATGATCCAGGTCTGCAGTAGAACAGTATCATTCTAAGATAATCAAGCACCTTTTCAACTCTTGCAGGATGTATAAAAGGGCATGTCAGATTCCGGGTATTTAGTTTGACACATTTGCAGTAAGTGGTGGGGCCAAGTGGGCGCGGGGGGCAGAGTTCTCCAGTCCGGGGAGAAGTTACAACCTTGCCTGTCCACCAAACCATCCAGACGTCAGACTACCAACAAGTTGAGAATTCAGTCACGTCCTGCTGGCTGCTCCCAAATGCCTGAGCACAGTAATGAGCCCAGAAGGCTGACAGATAAACACCTCCCAGACACCGCCGCAGTCAAAACAGCCTCTATAAAAGTTGGAGAGGTCTTGGGTGCAGGTGCAGGGATCATCAGAAATGCTGTGCATCAAAGTACTGGAAAAAATAACAGCGCTTGCTAAAAAATCTGAAGGCGCCGACTGTGATTAGAGTTGGAGAGCAAGTCCACCTTCAATCTATGCAATTGCGCTTGTTACTGCAAAACGGGCAAAACACGTCACATGGTCGGCCCTGCAATTAAACAAGGAGCAGGAGAACCACACACAGGGGGCGGCGTGATCTCACTCTCTATACTAGATGCCACAACGTCCAAAATGTGTTTATCCCCACGTCTGATAAACTGATTTCCCACATGCAGCTCCTTTAAATCTCAATTCTTACCCTCCAGAATCGTGAAACAGATTGCGATGGTGACCGGATTCCGACATTTTACCGCAGACACATCCGACTCTCGCTGGTAAGTATTAAAAATTATAATAACCTCCTTCCATATTAGGACAATCCGAAGATGTGTCAGCCTATTTGGCTGAGAGGGATCAGGACAGGCTTATAGTGGGAGCTAAACTCTAATTTCCCTCGCTGCGCTCCAGGCTGTTGCACGGCTGCCCTCAGGTAGAGAAAGAAAAGAAATGGTCAGCTTAAATAGATAATACACTGCAGAAATTCCAAACATTGTCCAAACGGAAAATCACCGTTCAATTAAAAGTCTCATACAATTAAAAAAAAAAGGTCCTTCGCCAAAGTGTCCCAACAAGAATCTGTGTCTATACGTGTCAGTTAAGGTCCCCGCCAGTGAGAAAGTCCATCTTTTTATTGTTGTTCTCAATCTGCTCTTCAGAAAGTAACTGTGAGCTTAAAAAAAACAAAAACTTTGTGATGTCACAAAGGGCTCCGATGTTCCCAGGTTAGTGTCCACAACGCCAGCCAGATGTTGGCGCTGCCTATCTTGTTTAAGACACCATCAAAACATGTGGAAGGTTACTTACTTTAGAGAGGTTATAGATGCTGTTCCGCCATCTGCCCACTGAGTCCAAGATGAAAAATAAAGATCTGAGAACGATGCCCGTAAAGAGTCATTATGGAGTTTTTCAACTTCAGAATTATTGTTCGGAAAAATCATTTAGAGGCTCACTGGCTTGGAATTAGAATTAGGGACAGAGCGCCCCCAGCTGGCCTGGTATAGAAAAATAGAAACTTTGCCAGCCCAGCACCTTCTCCCACAGATTTGTCTGTCCAGCTCCTTCCTGACGGGAGGGAGATGTGAAGCAGCACAATTCCCCTACCGATTGTGTGAAATTTGAATCAAAAATCCAATCACATCCAAGCTAAGTGGTTCTCTCTCATATTTTTTTTAATAGATTTAACCAAGTGGACGAGTTCAACCTCGCTTCTGCCTCGAGAAAATGGCAAAGTGTCTGATTGGCAGCTTCAAGGCCAGAAGTTACTCTCGCCATTAAAAAAAAAACTCTGATTAAGACGCGAGAGCCTTTCAGAGGAATGAGGACGAAACTTGGCTGGATCGGGCTGGATCTTAAAGTCTTTGTTAAAGTCCAATTTCGCTCATCGATTTGGGGCTGTCGCACCGTCACCCAGCGGCCGACACTCACTTAGAAAAACAAAGAGAAGGTCAAACAAAATAATCACATACTTTAGAAACTTGATGAGGGAGGAAATGTATTCCTCAACCATCACTTTTCTTTCCCTCAATCCCTCTCATGAAGAGCTTTTTATCCTTCCCATCACTGTCCCTCCTCCTCTTCCTCCTCCTCCCCCTCCTTCGCCCCCCCACCCCTCCTTCCCCTACAGAAACATCTCCACCACCATCACAATCCATTTTGTAAAAAAAAACTAAAATGATAAGAGTCCGACCTGCTTTGCATGAAGCCGCGAGTGACGTTTAATCAACGGATCATGTGTTTGATTTTCACCCCTCCTCCTCCGTCCAATCCCTCCATCCTCTCCAGATCCCTCCATCCCCGACCACCCCCGCTTCCCGCGAGCCTGCTCAGGAATCAATGCGGGAGATTCCAGGCGTTCGCGCTCCGCCGCCTGCTCCTCGTCCGTGACGTCAAGACCTCCGTTATCCCTCCGCCGTCATGCAAATCTTAGCAGGATCTTCAGCGCCGTCTCATTTCCCTCCAGCCACCAGCACACACCGCTTCATGCTAAACTTGTAGCCGAGTATTAAACCCC
The DNA here is from genome assembly GCF_046127955.1 of Nelusetta ayraudi. Classification (NCBI taxonomy): domain Eukaryota; kingdom Metazoa; phylum Chordata; class Actinopteri; order Tetraodontiformes; family Monacanthidae; genus Nelusetta; species Nelusetta ayraudi. Next base: position 2,186,912 of record NW_027466142.1, read on the forward strand.
ATCCCTCACCAACCCCAGCCCTCGCTTCCTCCCTCTCCTCTACCCTTTAATTACTTCTGCTGGAGAAACACCAGCTGCGTTTCCATTGCAACAAGGCACAATTGTGAAATTGCAGGTAATTCTGGTCACATCTCGTCGCGCGGGACCCCACTTTGTGGAGGATGGAGGTACAAAACATTTTGTGCTTTGCAGCAGCGATTTGAAGTGAACTGGTCACGTGACCCCTATACGTGTGAGAGGTTTTTCGAAGTTTAGGTGTTTAGGAGAGATGTCTTTTTTTTTCTTTAACAAAATAATGTTGTTTCCATAGTATAGCCATCACAACTCTTGCCAACTCTTGAACATTAAACGGGGCAAAGTTTCACCTGTTTTTAATTGATTTTTCATCCTCGGTTCGGAAGCTTGCACGATTAATTAACGCTGCTACATCTCTTGGAAAAACACACATCAATAAGGCCAAAGAAGACGTCAACAGAGGTAAGAGAGTGTGAGAGAGAGAGAGAGAGAGAGAGAGAGAGAGAGAGAGAGAGAGAGAGAGAGAGAGAAAGTGGCTGAGTGAGGGAAGGTGACCAGTGTTAATAAAATCTAAAAATGATTGTGAAACAGGAGTTTTTAAGGACTCCAGTGAAGCAGCATTTCAAAAAAGCTTGTTTAGCCCTGTGTTTATAGCCTCATGAAAACCAAACAAGTTGCCTAATTTGGATTTTATTTGTATGATTATTGTATTAGTCAAGTATTGAGTCAATCTTTCCTCGTCAGATCTAAGGCACCTGGTTTGCCAAAGAAAAAAAGTTATTTTATATATTTATATTTATATATTTATATATAAAATTAACTTTTGACCGAATGTGTATTGAAGCGAGTGAACGATCACAGCAATAACTGGGGAGAAGTTTTGCACTCGTATCTGTAGGTACTTTAAGCCAAGAAGCGGATGTTGCTGTTGTCAGTGTTCTGGCTTATTTTACAAGGACGCAAACACCGTCCCTGTTTGAGCACAAGGTGTGCCAGAACAAAATAAACAAAAACTCAAAGAAAGGGCTGAGACGACACAGCTGCGAGGAAAATCTGAAGATTGAACCTCAGAGCCAACGATTGCAAGAGGTTGCAATCGTTTAATTTGCTCATGGATATTATTGTCACATCAATTGGCGCACTGTATGTCCTAATATGGTTGTTATTCACCGCAAATGTGCGTATCCGTGTTGTCAGACAACTGTGTTGAGTTATGGACACGTTCCACTGAACTGAAATCATTTTTCTGGCGCAGAAATGAGGGCTGACACCTCGTCGCCATCAGTCTGCTTTTCCACAGCAGCTGTTTCAACTCTCACTTCAAATACCAAATTCTGGTATTTTGATTTGAATTGATTTTTTTAGTTCACTGCTTTCAGAGAAGCATCGTATATTTAGCGATGCTAAAAACGTGGCTGTCAGCACCGGGTCACTATTTGACGTTCAGACTGAACGAGCCTGTTCATTTTAAAGGTGGCTTGAGCTGAAATTCCATGAATTTGCTTTGCATCTTCAGGGAGGCTGGCGGGTGGAGATTCATGCAAGATAGTTTAGCCGCTTGTAATTTCCATGTGAATAAAATTAGCTGCGTGCTGGAGGAAGATGTGACATTTAAATTGCTTTTTTTCTTTTCAATCTTTCTTTTTTGTTCCCGTCTCAGATGTCAGCCATGCGTGAAACTAACTGACGATGGAAGATACATAATGTAAAGCCATACTCAGCAAATTAAATGCACGCTTTTATTTGATCATCATCCATTCATCCATTCAGCAGCACTGTGGGAGAGCACCGGTGCAGAGAAAGATTCAAGAATCTGTCATGCAAAAAAAAAACATACATTTACGTTTCATCTTCCATGATTTTATTTTGTGCATATGAAACCGATTTGTGACCGTGATTCATTTATTTATTTATTTATATGTGTATACTATATATGCTCCTACAGTGTTGGTGAATCCTGGCCAGGTCTAAGATGGACCAAACAAAGAAAAGCCTGGTTTCTACAGGAATGATGCACATCACATCACACATGGCTCCTCTCATGCGCAGTTGTGTTTTCTGTAATCGTACAATTTGTCTGGTGTTCCGCACAGACAAACACAACTGAAGAGGGAAACGTGCGCCTCAAACTCTGAGTGTTGGAGGTTGGAGGTGCACATTTTAACGCAACAGGCAGCCGACAAAACCAGATTCAGGTTCGATAATAAAACAGAAATAAAGTGGTTGGTTGAGGCTTACCTGAAGTTGGAGCAAGCCGTCACTGTGGTTATACTGGAGTCCAGAACCATCCATCCATCCATCCATCCATCCATCCATCTTCAATAACCGCTTCCTCCTGCTCTCAGGGTGTCGGGGGTTTGCTGGAGTCTCTCCCAGCTGTCATAGGGTGAAGGCAGGGAGACACCCTGGACCAGTGGCCACTTTATTAGGGACACATAGACACAGAGTTTCCAATTCACCTCACATGCATGTTGTTGGGAGTGTGGGAGGAAGCTGGAGCTGTGAGTGATGAGATACCATCTCAACAGTGTATCCCCTGTGGAGAACCTGTGGAGAGCCTGTGGAGAGCCTGTGGAGAGCCCTCCATCATGGAGGGCTCTCACGCTTTAAGTCGTCTGCCTCCCTCAGAGAGGGTTTGCTGCGAGTGCGTGTGTGTGCATGCATTTGTGCGCGCGTCTTAATATAATTTAGAAGGGTGCATCAAACTGAAGTGAAATCAAGACACACACACACACACACACACACACACACAGGGGAAACTCAACAAAAACGCTCAATTTTAATTAGGGAACTATTGAAAGTGAAAGTCAGTCAGCGGCGCATAATGAGGAATAATGAGTCTCGGAGTGTTTTAACATCTGAAGCAGGTTTGAGAGGGGACAGAGGACAAAAAACAAAAACATATCATGTCGAGCCAAGATCTTTGAAGGGGAACTAACTGACCTGTTCCTAACTGACCTGTTCCTAAGTCAAATGAGACCCTGGTCGACACTGCGAAGTCCTGGACAACTGAGAGCTGAACTGGGTTACGGCTGCATCGCCCAGAGTTGACGGAGAATTCCCCACTTTCCCTTCCCCACACTGATGAATTGTTTAATAGGCTTCCTTTGATTTAAGAAGAACAGAATGAATTCCTGCGGATGCAGCAAAACAGAAACTGGACTCAGTTGTGAGAGCCGTTACTTTAAAGGATCCTCCGTCCTCACACAAACCCTCTCCTCATTCTCCCTCCCTCCCCGCCTGTTGCTCCTGGGGCTTATCGAACATGTTACAAGACTATGCGCCGCGAGCCAATGAACATGACCACCGCCTAATCGACGCGGTTAATCGTCGGTGCCCCTTGGGAGGACCAAAGATAAAAACGCATTGTCGCTGGAGCGGGAACGCGCTCCACAGCACGGATGTTTTGTTTTTCTGTTAGTTCTGCAGGTGGAGAGATGCAGTAAAGCCACTCTTGGGGAGGGGTCGGCCGCAGTGAGTCAATGAATCAGTGAATCGAGCGGTTTGAACCCCAGAGGAATTGTGATAATTCTCCCTGAGGTGGTGCACGGCTGCCATGGATTTCCTTTTGGTGTCCTTGTTTAATGCGATGCGTGGATGCGCCGCAGGGCTCGGCTGTGTTTACCGCGGCCTCGCCTCCTTTGTTTGCTTCGCTTTGAGGGAACGTGACGTTGGCGCAGCGCAGCGCATCAGCGTCTGGGACGTTTCGTTGCATCACTGCGACTGCAACGGTTGGCGAGGAACTAAATCCTCCGCAATTATCAAACAAAGTCCGGTCTGTTGATGTCACAGTTTCAGATTGGCTTGTGTTGTTGTTGTTGTTGTTCTTCTTCAGATGCTAGCCGCTGTCGTGCAGAATGAAAACATCGCCTATGAATGTAAATGACACAGCGCGTGTGTGATCGTTTTTGTAATTCCTCTAATAATCTTTTATCACAGGAGTGTTGTTGTTGTTTCCCCGTGACAGAATATTGAATTTAATCTTCAACAAAGTAATTGGCCGACGCTGTTCCGATGACAAGCTCATTTCATCGCAGACGAACTGAGACTGCGACCTGCGTGCTCCTTCTGATAGGGGACTGTCCAATTCATTAACACTAATTGGTAATTAAAGGAAGCTAATTTAACGTTGACGCGTTGCTGCTTATCAGCTTTGTTGCACCTTTCTGGGTCGAAATGACTCACACATCTCTGTGATGACGGCTGTTCTTCAGACTCGTGGGAAACCGACACGCACACTTGGTCTCACGGTTTGTTTGAAAAACCTTCTTCTTCTTACCATTTTTAATTGACGAAGAAATTGGACTTTTTGGTTGACTAGACCAGTGCGAGTGCAAGTCTTGCGTTAGCAAACGGCTACAGGCAGCGTCTCAGCTTTGATTTGCTTGCGACGTGCAGTCAGACGTGTCAGTTGTTCAGATTTCTTTGCTGTGAGTGGTTTTCCGAATTCAAGACCGAGAAAGAGAGAGGAACACAAACTATGGATTACATCGGGAGAAAAACACATTTTGCTTTTAGCCATCGCTGGGGAAAACAAAAGAGGGAAAATGAAGAAAGACACAAACACAATCGGCAACACAAAAAAATAAGAGAAAATTGAAAGCATGCAGGTTACACCCACACACACACTGCAGCTGGGGGACAGACTCAGTAGCCTCAACGCGAGCGGACGACTCTTTCGAGTCCCATTCAGCTCGGCCTCAAGACACAATACGTCTAGACTTTGCCCTGAGACACAACGCTGAACCGACATTTATTCTTTACGTACACTTGTCCGGGAGATGAGTGTTTATGAGAGAGTCAGAAGACGGAGGGCAAAGCTGCAAAGTCAAAGTCGCACCTTCGCTTTAATGGATTCTCATCATAAAGGATCAAAATCATTTCTGGGCTTTTTCTTCTGTGGAATGTCAAACACCTTTGCCGCAAACACTTTTCTACTCTCCCTGGTGGCCGAAGACGAAGTGAGAAAAAAACATCAAGATGTGAAACTATCTTGACAACAGGCCAGGAAGAAGGGGTGGGGGATGGGGGGGGATTTTCTCTTAAGAAGTGACTTGTTTCATTTTGTGGAGTTATTTTCCGTGCATGAGGGCTGAAAGAAACAACAAGAACCAGATGGAATTTTCCAGCTTTCGTGCCATGGCCATAATAAGTTGACTTCAGTTTTGTTGTTCTCATCCGAACTTTGCGTGGACGTGACGAATACAGATGTCACCAGATACTTCAGCACAACCTGGCCGACCTACCATTCACTTCTCAGGAATATCAATTGAGCTCCAGTGTTCCAGCACTTTTTTGTTTTTGTGTTTTTTCCCGCTTGGACTCTACTTCATTATTTTATTCATTTGGTTGCCAACCTTCACGCAGCCTGGATAGACGGCGGTCTGCAGCAGGACCCTCGGCACCTGATTATTTTGGACATGGCCTTTGTGCCGCCGCTGTTTCCCAACGTCATGCTGCCGTCACAGTTCTGACCTGACCGAGAAGTTTACTGCCACGAAATCTCATCCACCTTTTCAGAGTTTAGCTGTATTTGTGTGCACTTGCACCACCTCAACCTTCAATGTGAAAAATTCCTTTTAAATCTGGATTCACTGAATGCAAAGGTTTGGTCGTGAAGTGGGGTATTGTGTAGAACTGTTCGACTATTGAGTTTGTTTTCTCTTTTCTTGTCAGACAAGTGTTTAGAAATGGTACATTCAATTTATCGTCTTTCACGGGAACGACGAGGATGATGTGGTGATGCAGTGGCGCTGAACTGCAGGGAGGGGGGCGAGTTTGATTCCCAGGGGCCGGCCTGAACCTTCCCTCTGTCTCTGTGGGGTATTCCAGGTCCTGCAGCTTCTGCTCAACGTCCAATGACAGGGAAGTTGATAGAGATGGATGGATGGATGGATGATGGATGGATGGATGGATGGATGGATGGGACAACAGGATTCTCTCTTATCGCACTGATTTGCTTTTGGCTTTCACAAGGACAGAAACCAGTTTTAAAACTGAAGACCTCACATTGGGAAGGTGTGAATCAGTCAAAAATGACTTATTTAGTCAGTCAGGATTTCTTTTCCTACATTCATCCCCACGAGTCTCCACTGGAACACCAAGTCACAGGTGTTTCTCCACCAAAATAAAAACCTGTTCCATTCCACTGCCAACGTTTGCTCCCTCGCTCATCAAATCTCAGGCAGTCCACAGTGACGAGGAGCCTCAGCGAACGACGGCGAGCGGCCCACCGTCCTTCCTCCGAGTCGGCCAGCGAGACCCGGCCGGGGGGACGCGGAGGAAGGAAGGCGAGCCGTCTTTCCGTCATGCGTTAAACTGATAGTGAACCCCGGAATCCGAGACGAGACAAAGGCGTTGGCCGCTCGTCCTTTTAAGTTGCCCTTGATGAGCGACCGTGTTTTTCTCGCCTTGAATGCCGCCGGATAACAACGGCGGCGCGTCACGCCAGGCGCTGTGATCACAGAGAGCACCTGGCCCTTTCAAATCACCAACGCCCCACCCGCCGCCAGGACAAAAAGAAATTCCCTCCATCGTTTTGGGCCGATGTCGTGCGGATCCTCCGTGGGCTGCTTGGAGAAGGACGATGATTCCGGACAAAAGCGACAGAGGAAAGGGCACAAATCACAATGGCACCTGACATCTCTGGCACTCACACCAGGATTAACGTCCCAATTTGGTGCTGTGTTCCTGGGCCGGGGTCTATCCCAACAGCGCGGCGCTTCAAAGCGGCAGATGAAACAGCGGCGCCGGTGGACGCTCATTCTTCAGGGGGCGGAGGGCTCAGCGAGCGGGGGCTTTGTTCCCAGTGGCAGCAAGACAAAACCAGCAGGGCTGTTTTCACATTGCGCTCCAGAGGCCAAAGAGGCCGAGAGCGGCCGCTCCGCTGCACCGCCGAGCCACCTTTCATCCCCGGCGAAAAGTCAAATCATGCAGGCCAATTACAGCAAAATCAAAGTCAATTGCTTCTCCGTCTCCCCGACTCCTTGAATTAGAATCAATACGTCGTCTCCAGCTTCACGAGAGAAGCCAGAGATGAAACAGCATTTAAACTATCAGTCGATTAATCATCTTCCCACAACTCCAGGCATCAGAAGGACTCGTGCTATCGAGTGACGGACGGACGGACGCGTTCTGAACGCAGGTCTAACTTGAAGTTTCAATTTGAAGTTGACCGAGGAGACGAGCAGAAAAAAAAAGATTGAAAGTGAAGCATCCCCTGAAATCTCAGCTCCAGTAAATATTCACACGTCAAGGTTTTAACTCGAGGGGAAATTCTGCCAAAAACTGATTTTACCAGCTGGGCTGCCCACAAAAGTAAATGATCTCCCTCAGAAGAATGACAATCAGCAGGGAAAAACTTATGCTAGTTTAACTTCCTGAAGCCGTTTCCATCTCGGTTCAAACTCGATGGGAGTCACCGACAACTGTTCACACAGAGGTCGAACCCCCGACCGCCAGAGTTCAAATCCCGTTTTTAAGAGGGTGGAATGGACAAAGAAAAAAAACCAAGAGCAATTTTTTTCTTTGTGCTGAAATCTGTGAGATTTTTTATTTGCCCTGGGCGAAGAGACACAACCACAGACACTGTGCAAAGAGAGCAAAGAGGAAGTCACACTTACAGAAGGTCGGCGAGCACAAGTTACAAAACAAAACAACAAATGAGATATATTCGAATGTACATAACACACTGCGGCCATGCAACAACATAAAAATGACATTTTTATTGCAGCTTATTTCAGACCGAATGGCATCAGCCTGCATCCCGAGTGGAAGCGGCAGCGTTTCAAAGTCTGCACGCGTCTGCCGAGTCTTTGCTCTTTGGAACTCCTCGACCTGCTACATGCGCCGCTGTGACAGACGCTGCTCATGTTAGCCCCTCCCCCACCGCCGCTGCCCACCTATCTGCTGTGTTCTAATCAGAGTCGATCATGTCTCCCAGTCGACGGTTGAGAACAATCAAAGGTACGAGTAGGAAAAAAGGAGAAAAAAAAGAAACGCAAACAGAAATGATCTGCTGTTAACACACAGCGGATAATGCTGACCCAAAGCCACATGACTGACAAACTGACTGGCTGACTGACTGACTGATTGACGGACTGACTGACGGAGGGCATTTCTGGTAAGACTGGAGAATGTATTTTCACAGCAATAAAAGAGACAGTTGGATGCCAGAAAGTCTCGGTTTTAATTGTTACAATGTGTGACGGCATGGAGGTGCTGAGGGACTCGCTCAGCTGTGGACCTAGAAAAGTGGCGGCTGCGACAGCGGTAGTTATTCCTGGATGCAGCGCATTCAGAGAGAGAGAGAGCGAGAGAGAGAGAGCGACCTGGCGGAGCACTGGACAACTGGGCAGAACTTTGCTGTGACTGTGTGGAGCTTTTGAAAAACGGTGTCTAGCGAGAACTGTGGACTGAGCGGAGGAGAGATTCGGTGAAAAGCGACGGTGGCGGAGACGCAAAAGAGGTTTCGATTGGATGGGACCTCAGTCTGCTCACTTCCAATTCATCCACTGGACAGCGTTGACCTGTGGAGCTGCAGCCGCACAACGTCTGGCGGCTCACACATGGTTCCAGGTTTCTGCCGTGCCAGTGGGCTGTTACGGGTTGTTTGAGCGCGACCCTTTTAACCGTCTGTCTCGCCCTCAGAAAAATAGCATCAGGAGAAGTGCTGAGTCTCCAAAAGAAAATGGCAGCAACGAGCAATTTTTTTGCATCGAGAAAGTGCAGCACAGAAGATTGCGACGGCAGGATGCGACCGAGTGTGAGCTGATTTTCAGTCGGGGGGGGGGGGGGGCGACCCGGCTGAGGTCACTCACCACTTTGATGCTGCAAACCAGCAGCTTGAAGCCTGTTTACTGCCCAGGGACATTTCTGCTGCTACACTTGATGGCACTGACGATTTAGAGTCTTTCATGACTGTTTTTTTTTTCTGCTCCTGGTGACAGTGGGGCTGCTGGACAGTTTCTCCAACTCAACATTTGGCACTTAAACTGGTGAGACAACAAACCCTCCACACACACACAAAACATTGAACACTGATTGCCTTTTTTTGTTTGTTTATAGCACAGCTGGCAAAACCGTATCCATTAACACACATATCTTTTTCAAACGTTTGGATATCAGTATTATTATTATTATTATTATTATTACTTTATCTAAAAGTGCAAGCAAATAGCAAGTACAAAAAAGCAAATGTGCATGAATCACTTTTTTTTGTTCTTTTTTTTGTGTGTTCTTTTTCATTCAGAATTTAAAATTGTTAAAAGGCAGAATTGAAAAATAGACTAAAAAGTTGTCTTGAAAACAGGATTACAAGCGATTAAGGTATTGCTGTAGCTTATTAAGAGCTAGTAACAGGTAAGCTGGTGAGGGAAGGGGGGGCATCAATACTCACTTCAAACAGAGAATATAAGGGGTGGTGGTGGAAATAAACAGACCATTAATAATAGTGGAGGATTAAGTCCTCACGTCCTCAGTCGTCGTCGCTCTTGTCCGACTGATCCTGCAGGCAGAGTGAGAGAGAGAGAGTGAGAGAGAGAGAGAGAGAGAGAGAGAGAGTGAGTGAGAGAGAGAGTGAGAGAGAGAGAGAGAGAGAGAGAGAGAGACAGTGAGTGACTGCATGACGCACGCTCAACATTTGTGAGACGCAATCTGGGCTGCAGGTCGACACAAGATGAGCACACGGACACAATGGAGGGAGAGTGAAGATACCCGGAGGGGGAGGAGGAGGTGAGGATGAAGCCACTGCTCCTTCCTCACCTCCTCCTCCCCATCTCCCCCCTTTCTATTTATTGAGAATTAGCCTGGAAGGCTGCCAGAGCTGCAGGGAAGGATAAAGGTTTAAAGGAAGAAGAAGAAGAAGAAGATGAAGAAGAGAAGAAACCGCTCTGGAACTCAAGGAAGGCTCGTGCAGTTGTGCGCTGGGTGGCCGAGTCACGGCTGCGGCAGCAGATAAAGGCAGACGGAGGCTTTTCTTAGCCAAGCAACTCAAATCGCACACTTTGTATGGACGCCGCTGCTGCTGAGTGGCTGCGGGCCCCCAGGGATCTGGCGGAGGTCTGTCTCTGTCTGTCTGGCCAGCTCACACCAGGACCAGGCCCAGGCCCAAGAGCAGGAGCAGAGCCGTGTGGCTGCTGGCATCCAGAGCAGCAGCATTAAAAACCACAGCAGCTGAGTCGTTGCAAAAAACACAAAGGAGGGGGAGGAGGAGGAGGAGGAGGATGAGGAGGAGGAGAAGAAGAAGGAGAAGGAGAGGGAGAAGGAGAAGAAGAAGAAGAAGAAGAAGAAGAAGAAGAAGAAGAAGGAGAAGGAGAAGGAGGAGGAGAAGAAGGAAGAGGAGAGGAAGAAGAAGGAGAAGAAGAAGAGGGAGAAGGAGGAGAAGGAGAGGAGGATCCAGGGACGCACAGCGACCTCCTCAGCTGAGCGTGACTCCACCTACATTGTCGTCCTGCTCGTCCTCGCTGTCGTCGTCGCTCACCACCGGCTTGGCCTTCCCTCGGCTCTGCCTCTTCTTGCCTTTGTCGTGGCCTCGCGCCTCCTTGCTCAGCTTGATCTTCACCCGCACTGACTTGGCTGCGAGAGGCAGAGTGGACAGGGGGGAGAGTGAGCGGCGGTTAAACCGTGAGTGCAAAGTTTTCCCACCACGGCCATTTTTCCAATTCAAACGCTGATGCCAGTATTCTGGCGTGCGTTTCATTTTTGTTTTTTGTTTTTCTCTCTCATTACTAAAGTCCAGCCTGCTGCTCTCGGTCTCTGATTCGTCTACATGTGGAAACGAGCCGCTTTGCACATCCTGTCACACTGCTCGATACGCTCACCGGCCACTACTGGCTACTGGCGAGCAGCAGAGCAGCACCTAATAAAGTGGCCGGTGACCGTGCATGCAATTCATTGAGCTGCTGCGATGCGATCGGCTCGTCTTTTCACACTTGTGCAACTGAACAAAGCACCAGTGAGTGGTAGCTGCACGGAGGACAATGGCATTGTGTAGTTTTCCAATTTGGGATCAATAAAGTATATCTATCTATCTATCTATCTATCAGGGGTCAGAAGTCACAAGGAGCTCAGATAACCACCGGATCCAACCGAGGTCTCGCTCGCTGTTTTTGTGTAACTCCAACGGGAGTTTTTTGTTCCATCATAAAAGTCAGTTTAAAGGCAACATTGGTGTTGGAGCGCAGCAGCAGGAGCAGGAGCAGCAACAGCAGCAGCACTGCAGCGAGGTAAGAAGTGATGGAGGCTCACCATCAGCCTCCGACTCGTCCTCCTCCTCCTCCTCCTCCTCCTCTTCCTCCTCCTCGCTGTCGTCGTCGCTCTCCTCCTCCTTCTTGGCAATCTTCTGCCGCGCACTCTTGAACACCGACTGCAGCACAATGGAGTCCTCGTATATCTGTGGGAGTGTGAGAGGAGTAGTGTGATGAGTCATGTGTTGTGGCGGTGGGAGTGACGGCCCGAGAGACAGAGTTAAAGACAGGAGGAGGAGAGGAAGAGAGGTCGCAGCCTCACGTCAGCCAGACAACGCAAACTATCAATGTTCTTTGAGGACGGCCGCTTAAATGAAAAGATTTAGATTTGTAATCCTCCATCAGTTAAAGGTCTAGTGTGTAACATCTGGAGATTTTGAAAGAAACACAGCGACATCATTGGGTTACATTTTAGATTGCAGCGCTCTTTCATTCTCCCTCCCTCTCCTTAGGATTGCCAGCGAGCTACGGTGGCCTGCACACCCAAACCTGGACATCACAATCACCTGTTCTATGGGTAGGAAAAGCAAATTACTTTCATTGATCTGCGAGGAAACATTATTAATGTATTTATGGGCAGTATATTCAGCTCTCACCAATATGGAATCATAAATGAAGCCACATTTTACTTGTTTTGCTCAGACAGTCCAGTTTGTGTAGGGTTGTGAAAAAGGTGCAACTCTAACGCTGGACTGATGCAGCGCCGCCACAGGCAAGGAGGGGAAAAGCAGCAGATTGTTTGACGAGAAACAAGCGCAGCGTGAAGCCGCAGCGCCGATCGATTGATTGATCGAGTTGTGTGGAGTCTTAGCAGGTGAGGAAAACGGTACGGGTGTGTATGTGAACTCAGAAAACGTAAAAAAAAAAGAGACTGTGGATCATTGGGCCGTTTGTGACCTGGGATCCTTCCAGGTTGAAGGTCTGGGCGTTGTGGCAGAGCAGCATCACGTCCTTCTCCAGGTCGCCCACACTGCGGTACTTGTGGTTGCGCACGCGATCCTGTCGACAGAGAAACAAACGACCCGTGAGGGGAAGATCGCAGTGGATCCTCCCGTCTGACATCATCATCTGAGCTTCCAAAGGGGCCGTCGGTGAAGTTCGTCTGCAGTCGTGTGACAACGTCGAGCGACTCCCAGAAAGTTCCCTCACGGAGTGTACAAACCATCTGCTCACTGCAGCCCGTTTGTTCCCCCCTTCACCACACACACACACACACACACAGACACAGACACACGCACACCTAGAATCCTTTTTCCCTGTCTTTGATGATTGATAAATTTATTCTGCTGCTCTATACTTCTTGCCGTGTCTAGAAGTTCTTTATTCCCCCAATAGCATTGTAAAGCCTCTGGGGAGCGCCGCTGCCTTCCTCCCTGGTGAAGCAGCGGCCACACCAACAGAATGGTAACGTCCTTGACTACACAGCCACTCGATCACTTTGCTACTTTCACTCAGACCTTCAGTGAAATTTGATTCCGGGGGATTGTGGGCACACGGTGACATTTCAATCAAAATAGTCATTTAAATGTCACAGAACCCCAGCATTTGTGAATGTGGCCTATTGAGTTGTGACACTGGCCTGACACTGAAGTCCAGGATGAAAAAGTAAAATCGTTTGCTTCTTTTATTCGCTCCACTTTATAGCTGTCATGTCGGAGCACTGATGCCGCAACCACTTTTGTGCCACCCTGAGACCACCCTGAAAACACGTGAAAGGCTGCAAACAGAGGGCTAAGCATGCTGTTCTAACAACCCTCATTGACACCAATGGCAGCGGGTCACAGTGGACAAACCTTGATCTTCTTGAAGTCCACCGGTTTCCTGATGAGTTCGTAATATTCTGGAAGCTCCTTCCTGGACGGCAGCTGGACAAAGACTTCACTCAGCTGTCTTCCGGACCTAGTCACACACACACACACACACACACACACACACACACACACACACACACACACACACACACACACACACACACACACACACTTTAATTACCTGCACCATACAGTACAGTTTTTTGTGCTTTTAATCAATTCAGTTTGACTATGCTCACATAATTCAATTTTGCAATTCAATTTTGCACATAATTCAATGACTTTCGAGGCAAATTTCTCTGGGTAGGTGTAGAGAAAACATTCAGTGCGAGTCTGATGCTGCAGCTGTGTTGAATGAGAACGATCGGCCTCCGTACCCATCTCTGTAGTTGATGACGGTGTCGACGATGGTGTTCATCTGCTTGGTGAGCTTGGCAGGGTTCGGCGAGAGCTTCTCCGCCGGCGGGCGGCCGCGTCTCTTCTTGGCCTTGAAGCTGGCGTCGTCTCTGCCGGACGAGTCCTTGTCTTGTCGTCTTTTGCGTTTGCGCTTCTTCAGACGGATCTCTTCCTCCATCTCTTCCAGGTTGCCGTCCTCGATGGCCTGAAGGCGCGGGCGAGGTGGGTGCGGGGGAGCAGGTGGCATGGCAAAGAAAGGGATAATAACAATGGTACAAATTACCCTCAAATTGGTTTGGAACTGCATACACTGTCCATCGATAGAGGCCCAATTTTCGCAAACTCTCCCTGAGGCGACACAATAACAAGTGCCTTCGCCTTCATTTCGCCCACTGAGGGATAGTTTTTTTTTTTGTTTTTTTTAAACAGTGACTGTCACACTCTTGACGAGATTCTTTGGAGTCAATCGATAGCCAGTTGCCTTCAGCCCTTCTACTGGGCTCAGCAGATCACAGTTGGGCCCACCGATCGGCTGCTGGTCTTCCAGGTCGGTTTGCGAGGATCGCAGTGTTTGACGGCAAAGTGACGTCTGAGTCGTCTCAATTCCATCGCAGACCTGAGCCCCGGACAGATGTGGGCTGAGGAAATCGCAGAGGGGAATGTGGCCCAGAAGGTGGCCAGCAGAGGGCGTCCATCACTGGAGGGGGGGTCCCACACTGGGGCCCTGGAGACCCTCGGAGGACGCTGAGGACACACGCTGGCAGGATATTGCTGCCACATGCACCTTGAGTGCAGAGTGGGACCACCCTTGATCCAGAAGGGGGACTGGGACTGCAGGGACCGGAGCACCACAGGGGGTCCTCGTCCCGACTCACACCACTAGTTGGACAACACTTTCCAACTATTTCCGCACTGGAGACGAGTGCCCTTAGCGTTCATAATGGCACATTTAAGCAACAAATCGTCCAACACTGCCTGCTGGAGCCAAAATATTTAGTTTCCTTCCTGATGTCAGATTTTTTTGCCATTGTTATTTAATTCATTTATTATGGACCAAATAGTAGTTTGATTGTTTGTATTTTGTTGTCGACGGTTTGTGTTTGTGTCATTTACTGTGGTTAATGGAGCCGGCAGCCAGCCACTGTCAAGCTTTTGTTGGATTTTTATGGGTTTCTGGATTATTTTTGGTGATGTCATGGAAGCAACCCGTGCTTGTTCATTGTCACGGCAAGACTGTTTTTTGTTTGTTTTTTTACATTGGACATAAACAAACAGACTATTTGTCCAGCCACACTTGGGCACGTCAAGCTGAACAATTTCACAAAGAGCAAAACCCAATATTCTATTGGAGAAATATCGCGCTTTTACCGCCAGAAACTCATTGCCAGGAACAACTTGGCGGTAACTTTGCTAAAGTTTGCCAAAGCAACTGAGCACGAGAAGATACAGGGAGACAATCAATGGATGACACCAGAATATTTGGCCACCTTGAGGTCGTCCGGGGGTCACAGGTAACTTTGTTGAAAGGGACTATCCGGCGCTTAAAGCAGGGATGAAATAGAAGTCGTGTTTCGGCAGCACCGGCGGGTCTCTGCAAATTCTTCAGCAATATCGAGTTTGATCAAAGAAACACGATGTCGCCTTGGCCCCAAAGCTTCTTCCTGTTAGTTTCAGACACCTGAGCCAGAATCCATAAGATGGCTTGGTGGGGTCTGACGTGACTGCAGGGCAGGGAGCGTGTCGCGCTGGGTTTGGTGCGGGTGACTGCCTCCCGCTGACACCAGGCTGAGCGGAAGTGAAGTGTGAAGGCCAGTCCTGGTTTACACTCTATCTGTGTCTAACTGAGGTTCACTGAGGTTTAGTTGTTGTTGTTGTTGTTGTTGTTGAAAGAATAAACACATCATAGTGCATGAGTGAAGGTCATTTCTAAAGACGTAGAACTTGTATGTTGATTCACAATTAAAGAAGAACAGGCAGAAATGAAAACAGATAACGGATTATCTGATGCATGGAATAAACTCTGTTAATGAAGCTTAAACATTAGATCGTAATAAATATTGAGCAACCGCAGTTGAAAGTCTTGGAAATTATTACATTTCCAAAAGTGACCTCATGCAAATCAAACCAGATTGAAGACTCACAGGTTTGACGCGAGGCGACAAACTTCCAGGATTTGCTTGTTTAATCCTTGCGTGATTAAAACAAACTGCTCTATGGCAGAGATCAGGTGTTCTGTAGTTGCCATACAAAATATTTCCATTTGCCCCAAGTAGACGAGCGTGTCACTCTCAATCCTCACCCGCAGCCACTGTTTCTCCGTCAGCGCGTCGCTGTAGTCCACGTCCCGACGGCAGCGAGAGCCTCGGCCAAACATCTTCTCCTCCTCCTCCTCGTACGTCAGCCTCTCCACCTCGGCGTCGTCTTTGATGATCCAGGAGGGCAACTCGTCCTCCTCCATCAGACGAGGTTTTCTCTTCGGGTTCCTGGCGTGCTCCCGGCGCCGGTCCATGTCCATGCGCTGCAGAGGATTGAACACACACACACACACACACATCAGTACTATCAGCTCTGTCCTTTTCTTCGATACAGCCATGGAATCTCCGGGTGTCACTTTCTGTTGATACGACCACTTAGATGGATGTCTTGCATTCTTTCATTTATTTCTGATGATTCACTTCTAATATCGGCCAAGTCTAAGCCTTGGGGTAAAAACTTTTTCAGATGAAAATCCTCAAAGTAAGTTAATTACTAGGAAACAAAGCCTTTGGCTTTCCTCCAGATGCTTCCAAACCCAGTAAAAAAAAAAGAAATTAAAGAAACACAGACAACAAAAAAGCAGTAAGCTGTGGGCTGCACTTCAGCAAACTAGTTGATGACAAACTTGAATCAAGTTTTTGAACCCCAAAGGGCAAAAAAACAAGTATAAAAGTCCTTTGTAGTTGGCGTCAATGTCACACACTTTTACTTTTGATGGAGAACAGCGGCGGCTGCCGTGATTCACCACAGGGCAACATGGCAGCAGTTATTCAGTAATGTGATTAAAAACAGTGCTTGAGATGTAATAACACTTTTCATCTTTTGGAGGTTGATGTCACAGAACCACCTGCCTGCTTTTGTTGTATTAATCTCATCTAACTGACCTTGTCTAAATGAGGCCACAGAAGAAGAAAATCTTTGCTCTCATTACCATGAAGAGCTCAAATTCATCCTCGTTACGGGCGATCATCTGATTCAGCGTTTCATCATCGGGTACTTCATCTTCCTCCTGAAATTACATTTAAAGTATTTAAACAAGAAAAAAAAAAAAAAAACGAACAAAAAAAAAATCAGCCTCATTTTTAATTGTTGGAGGGGACCGTGCGAAGATAAAAAAACATCAAAAGACTGCATGCAATACTTAACATGACAGGAGCAGACATTATAAAAACATAACATAAGCGGCAGTCTCCAGAGCCAAATTACTGAGATCAAAGAGTCCCTGCCGGGGAAATAAACAAAAATGCACACACACACACACACACACACACACACACACACAGTGTTTTAAAGAGGATGGGTCCTAGCCTACTATGAGTAATGAAAGAAAGAGATAGGAGCAGGAGCTGGAAGCTCCTCGGCGACCTCGTTCTGCTCCTCGTGCTCCAGGATGGCCTGCAGGAAGGCCCGCCGCTCGTGGCTCGACGACTTCTGGTCGAACATGCCGGCCTGGATGACCTTCTGGTCCACGTTGAGTTTGTACTTGGCGGCCGCCAGGATTTTCTCCTCCACGCTGTTGACGGTGCACAGGCGGAGCACGCGCACCTCGTTCTGCTGACCGATGCGGTGAGCCCGGTCCTGAGCCTGGAGGTCCTGTGACCAGAGGAGGAGGAGGAGAGAGAAAACACGTGTGCAGGTATCATCAGAGAGATGAATCCATGCTCCTTCATTTCCTTTCTGCTGTTGACTTCAGGAACGGCCTCCACGCAACCCTCTGACCCTCTGCATCCTTTTCTCCCTCACTGACTCACTTCCTGTACATCCATCAATCTCTCGCCTTCTCTTCCACCTCCAGACCTCCTGCCTGCTACTTCCAACCTCAGCAACCACCTACTCAGACCTCCACTGTCCCTCCACTGTCCCTCCTCTGTCCCTCCACTGTCCCTCCTCTGATCTTCTCATTTCTGCCCTTCCAGATATTAAAGGCTCACTTTAATGAGCTACTTATGCCTAATGTGCAATGTAAAACATTGTAAAAAAAAAAAAGAAAAAAGCCTGGTTCCTTCATCCAGCAGCTTTGCAAGACTGAAATTTAATCTGAGCTCGGCCGCACCGGAACTGCCGCCGCTCTTCCTGACAGACGAGACGGCTCATAAATACAGGATGTGGTGGCGACAATACCTGGTGGGGGTTCCAGTCGCTGTCAAAGATGACAACGGTGTCGGCAGCCTGCAGGTTGAGGCCGAGGCCACCGGCTCTGGTACTGAGCAGGAAGATGAAGTACTGAGAGCCTTCCTCATTAAATTTCTTCAGCAGCATCGCTCGGTCCTCAGACTTGGTGGTGCCTGAAACAGATCGCATCAAGGTGCCCAGACTTTTACAGAGTGAACTTTTGAGCGAGTTCACTTCAGCTTCCTGGCCTGCTGTTTTCAAGTTGTTGTGCTGCTCTGGAGTTCAGCGGTATGATTGAAACACCGTTTCAATTGAAGGCCGCCATACAAAGCTTTATATTAGCGGCGGTGCAGCTTGTTTCCGAGAAAATCAAAACAACACGGCAGCACCGGTGTCACTTCCTACAAAGTCTCATCTGGCTGCATGAGCAGTTTTCCACTGTGATTCAAGTCGTTCAGACAGCAGTTAAGGGAACTGAGGGAAAATGTGGAGCCGTGTGGCGCATTTTACCCTGAGTCAAAAAAAGGAGCTGGACAATAAAATCAATAAGATCGGCCTCAGCGCCCTCCAACTTGAAAGGGTTGTGTGTGTCTGGGACCCTGGCTTTCCTGCTGTGCTTGTGTGTGTGATAAAGACAGAGGCAAACTATTCTGACAGAATAATACAGTTTTGGTTTTTTTTTCCCCTTCATTTCTGATTATACACTGAGGTACAAACGGATGTTTAAAAGCTGCTCTGATCTATAATCTCAATAATTAATTTTGGGGAATCACAACTACATTGTGTACTGAGGTGAGATCATGCACATTTGATGCTTACTTTCCCACCATTATTTCTCGATGAATCGGGAAACAATCTGAAATGAATGCTGATTAGGTCGCCTAGGATGCAGTACTGATTACGGATTTGACTTGTTTTTTGGCTAATAAAGTCTCATGTAGAACAAATAAAGCAGTGCATGACTTGTGTCGGACACATTATGCTCCTCAATCAAAATACTGTCAAATGCGCACCTCTTTCTCATCAGACAAATCTAATAGTGTAGGATGTGCTGCCCCTGAATTCCACCGTCAAACCTGCCAAGAGGCGAAATACTGAAATGATGCTACAACAGAAAACATGGCCTGCTGGTGAAGTGCGAGAGGAAACTGAGCAGCGCGGGAAGAGATGGAACAGACTGTATGTTCCATACCAGTCTGTTTCGACCTGATACGGAATGCGATGGGGTTTTTTTCTATGATGTCTAGGCTGTGTGTAAAGGAAGTCAGTCACAACAGAAATCTGAGGTGCGCGCCTCACCGTCGAGACGAAGGTACAGGAAGTTGCGGTAGCTGAAGTAGTCCTCCATGATGGTCATGAGCGTGGTCATCTGGCAGAAGAGCAGCACCCTGTGGTTGGTGGCCTGCAGCTTCGGCAGGATGCGATCAAGGAGCTCGAACTTGCCCGAAGCTCGATACAGATCGTGCCTGGGAAAGGTTTCATCAAACACATCATCGACATTAGCTGGAATCATTTTTGCAAGTAATCAAAGAGAAAAATATGCCAGCCATTCCTGACAGCAAGAATGGCTGTTATATTTTGAATTTTGCTCCAAAACGCAAAATGTTTTGTACACCCATCTTCCTCACAGTGGGGTCTCCTGGGATGAGAGTTTACGAGAATTACGGATTATGCGCTTCACACCATTCAATGGAAACACCTGCAAATTGCAAGTGTGCTTTGTCGAAATTTCGCTTTTATTTTGCAAAAGACTGTCATGGAAACGCAGCTACAACCATCATTGTCATCGTCATCATCCTCATCATGTTGCATCTCAGTTGCACCACACTAATTCACAGGCCAATAATCTGGCTATGCACTACATTCATTCAGCTGCACTTGTATTTCCTAGCGATCGCCTTTTTGAAGAAGGACCAAGGGTCAACATCATTTCTTCCCCCTGCTGCCTCCTGTCAAAATGCTCTCTACATAACCATAATACCATCCGATGCCAACACAGCTCGTTATTTCCTAATTAGTTTCTCTCGGTCCACAGCAACCACATTCGGGGGGGAATTTCTGAGTGTCAACATCCAGCTGCAGGCACCTCATCTGCTGACTGCGACTCTCGGAATCTCTCTGGACCTGGATTCACCCACACACCAGCAACATGCTGGTGTGTGGATGAAATATCACATTGTTTTTCAATGACTTGTGGGCCTTAAATGCCAGAGGAGGAAAGAACTCACAGCTGCATGCTCAGAGAGGGCTGTGAGGTGGACGCTGAACAGCGTGTGACCTACTGCTTCAAAACAAGCCGTGCCACCTGCGTGAAGTGGCTCATTTTTGGCATTATTTTCGAAAGAATATTTGCCATTACCATTCGAACGCCCTGTTGGTGTCCTGCGCTTCATGGAACGCTGCTGGGTTTGTTTTTTTTACTGTGTCTGAACAAGGGATCCGCAGAGGGAAATGACCTGGGGCTGCCATCAATAATTATTAAGCACCGCCGGTTTGAATACCTGCTGCCTGGTTCAGTATGTAGAATCAGTACAGCGTTCTTGCTCTTTGTTTCTGAATATCTTTAAGCATTTTAAAGCAGTCTCTCCATTTTTCAAGTCTAACTCACCCACTGATGATGCCGTTTGGATAGCCCAAGTGCTCTGCAAAGGACTCCTGCAACAGACAGAAGATTTTCAAAAGAGCTCGTCAAAAGAATGACTTTCTGTAACGGTATCAAAAGCAGACAAACAACAGAGCCTTGAAGATTTCTCGTTAATAGAATCGCAGTATTTCACTAAAGCAATATGTGCTCCGTTTTTCTTCCTTTAATGAGGAAATATTCAGCAAATTGCTCACAATGAGCCGACGCTGGCTTTAGACAATCTGTTGGGAGTTAATGCCAAAAAGGAACCTAAAAGGAATATTTATTTCAAAAGGACAATCAGTCGTCAGTCAGTATAAATACAGATGCAAATATATAGACAGATAGATAGATATACACATACAAGTATATGTGATATATATATACACAAATATAAGCGGTTCATGGACTACAGGTCATGTCATGTTCTGAGTGTGTGTGCGTTAGTTGTTTAAAGTCCCGAGCGCTCACCTCGATGTGCTGGAACATGTAGGGATGGTTGCAGATCTTCTTCAGCTGCATGATGGTGTTCATCAAGGTCTTTGCTCCTCCTTTGCCCTGAGCCAGGAAATGGTAAATGGTTAACGCACTGCACTTACATGGCACTTTCCAGCACCTTCATGGCAAGCCAAGAAGACGTCATTGACACCGTGTTACTATTGTGGCATTTAGATTATAAACACATCCATTTCCTGTCACTGCTTCTCCTTGCAGTCAGGAGCGGCGGGGGCGCAGCTGTCTCGGGTCAGGGTCACCTGTTCATTACATGGCCGAGCAAGGGCGACAAGCACACAAACGCACAAGCAAACAACACAGAAAGGCTGTGACCCAGGAATTGAACCCACGACCTTCCACAGTGCAAACCACTGCACTGCCGACGCAATGCATTAGAACCAGCAGCCCTTCACAAAATGATGTACCAAAAAAGGGGGATTTTATTAATTAGTCAGTCAGTCCAGTTTGAGCCGATGTGGCAGACTCATTACCATGCTGCTTTTCAGGCGGAGCAGCAGTCTGTGGCGACATCGCAGTTCATTACAAGTCAAGCTCGGGGCCTCTAACGAGCCTCCGTCCAACATTCAATCAGTTTGTAGCTCCGCAGTCTTTGCAGCTTGACTGAGTTCCCCTGCTGGGCATCGACTGAAGCCTGTGAGCTGCAGGGCCGCTTGTGTTCAGTGGGGATACACACTGCTCTCCCAAAATCCTCGGCAAGCCTGACAACTGACTGGAGCTGCTAGGAAGAGGAATATTTCAAGTCTTAGGTGATTCAAAAGCTTAATCTGCTTTCTAGCAGGGAAGAGAATTTATGAAGGGATGTATGGAACATTTGGAGACTGAAGTTGACTGGCAGGCAGTAAAAAAAAAAAAAAAGAAAGAAAAAAAAGAAAGAAAGAAAAACGAGCCGAGCAGCCTTTATTTTCATTATTCTGCCACCAACAAAATATGTTGGGGCTTTAGTACATGAATAACTACCAGGACATTAGACAACACATTAGCTGGAGAGGAAGGTGGTAATGGGCTTCTCCTAGGGATCAATGCGTGCACCTGTGTAACTGTAATTAATGCATAAATACAGCAGCAAGAACAGCCATTATGATATCAGAGGAGCTTAGTAACATTACAGGTGTGACTGGATTGAATAATCTTGCCTCCCAAGTGTTAAAGGCTTAAAGAATTAAAGCCCCAAGGCTCAGAACACTTCATATTCCACAAACAGATTATTGTGCTTATTTCAAAAGACTTTTTTCTTTCTTTCTTTCTTTCTTTCTTTCTTTTTTGTCCAACAGAAAGGAATCTGTGACTCCCATTCCACAAAAGCTGCCAGTGACCTTCGGATGTCAACAAAGATGAGAATGTAAATAACCGTGCGCGCACGCACACACACACACACACACACACACACACACACACACACACACACACACACACAAAGCCTGCGTGGCCGGGCCGCAGGGGTCTGGTTATGTATTTATACCTTCTTATCTTTCTCTGAGCCGTCGGTGAGGAGGATTCCCTTCTGCATGTGGCGGTACAGGACCTTCTGTATCGCAGACATGTCACATTTAACGACATACTCCACCTGAATGGACACAAGAGTGAGGACACAACGAATCAGATGAATGTCAGTGCCGCTTCACACGCAGGACGGCTGTGGGAGGAGGAAGTCGGGTCGGCCGCAGGCGACACAAACAATAAGACGGTTGCATGTCAGTGAAGAAGCCGGTGATTATATTGGACAAGGAAACCTGGAGATCTTTGCACAATGTGTCAAAGGGCCAAGCTTCATCTTTGCGTGCGCTTAAATTCATGTCCAGTCTTAATGCGAGTTGGCTGTTGAAGGCCATTTGGAGTCCTTTTTTCAATTACTGTATGTGCACGAGTGCCACAGTTAGGGACGCCCCGACTGATCGAGCCACAGATCGTCCGCAGATCTCTGGAGAAATTAACCAAGCTGCAGGGTGGTCGGGGAGGGTGGAGGGTTACATAGCGGTGGTTTCCAATCCACACCAGCGCATGGACTCATTAGTATCTTAATCAGCAGATGTGGGGGCTAACGAGCAACCGGGCAATGCTTCAATTCTCGTTTCAGAAGCATCGGCATCCCCACGTCCAGAGCTGAACGCGCTGTGGGATGGACGTCTGCAGTCGGCACAAGATGACGACCAAGATGTCGCTGGTGATCTCATCACTCAAGTGAGAGTCACGCTTAAACAAGTTATTAAAGGGAGACAAAGAGGTTTGGTGAAAATGGTTATTTAACCTAATTTACTCAGTATGTCCACCAAATTATCTTGCCCAAATTTAATGAAGCCGCTGTGGCGATTTGTTTTTTTTTCCAGCTGCAAAGGAATTGAATTACAGGTTGGATGTGTTGTGGGTTGTTGCTGTTGTGGCGTGTTTGTGTCTGACCTTCTCTGGCAACTGAGATTCCACCTCCTTCTTCAGTCTGCGCAGCAGGAAGGGACGAAGCACCTTGTGCAAGCGGCGAATGATCAGGATGGTCTCCTCCTCATTCAGGTCCACCTGGCGATGAAAACACAGGGGGGAAGAAAGTCCAGAAGTGTAATAGTGGTAATACTGGTCTATTTAGCAGACGGTAGCAAAGTTTACAAACTGAGAGCTTTTTAAATTACGATTCAGCAGCAGCCAGAACTTTACATTATATTAACAAATAGCAAAGAAAATAGGTCCGACAGCGCCAGCAGAAAAGACAAAACAAATGGGAGCTCATGTTCCTTGAGGCATTTGTTTTCCATACACCTGAAATTAATTATATTTACTTTACCATAAATAAAATAAGGGCATGAGCTGCGGGGCACCCACAGAATATAGTGGCAATAACATACAGCCTTGGGGGGGGGACAACAAAGTTCTGTGTATTTGCACTCACCCTCTCGCCGGTCATGGCAAAGGGCGCGTTGAACCACTGCTCGAAGGTGCTGCAGCTCTTGAAGATGGTGGGCAGCAGGAAGTTCAGCAGGGCCCAGAGCTCGGGCAGCTTGTTCTGCAGAGGCGTACCGGTCAGCAGGAGGCGCCGTGGGGCCACGTAGTGGGTGTTCAACACCTGGGTGAGCTTGCAGTGGTGGTTCTTCATGCGGTGACCCTCGTCCACGATCATGTACTTCCAGCGGATCTGCGGTGACGGGAGAAACTCTGAGGTCGGGTGCGGCCGCGGCTCACCGCTAATGACTGCGCGCGCACCAGGGGGCCGGCACGTTTATCCGTGAACACACACACACATCATGGACGGCATGATGTGTGTGTGTGTCAGTGTGAGAGTTGCAGGGATGAATGCGTACGTGAGTTCATATGAACGCGTTGCGTACGTGTTCGATGAGAGTTTGAGGATAATTTGAATGTCATGAAACGCAACGCAATTCTGCACAGAAGCACGGCAACAGGAAGCAGCATCGCTGCACTGAGGAGGATTTGGTGGGGGGGGCAACAACAGAGCCGGTGAAGCCAGATAGGTTCATTTGTTTGCACTGACATTTTAATTTACTTCCTTTAATTGAACAACAGGTCTGGGTGTGATTTTGGAAAGAGGTATACTTCAATCACAGTGCATTCACTTACACCCTCAGTGTCAAATTCCACTGACTGTTCGTATTGTGACATAATAATCAGTTTTTATCTGATTATGTGTAGTCAAATGATTTTTTTTTTCACTTGCTCCACGTCATTTCTTACAAATCTCTGGCTATGTAAATAAGTTTGCAATGGCATCTAATTTAATGCAATAGCATCTAAACCAGTCACAGTGGGCCGGTGGCTGGTGCCAGAGCCACACAAACCTTGAGGAAGATCTGTTATTCATCTGATAGTCATTATTTGTGCCCAGCCAAGTATGGTGTGAACGAAATACACACACACTTTCATTTAGAGTTAGTGGGGCAGTTTTTCATAGAGAGTTCCTCTGGTCCACGCAGCTGCAGACAGCAGAGTCTCATCTTATTTCAAGGTGTGTGTGTGTGGGTGTGTGCATAAAACATATTTATGGAAGTAAGCATTGTAGGAATAAGTCTCCAGTGCCTTCCTTCCACCACTGCATACACCCAAAGTCTATTGAATATTGCCAGCTTTAAGCTCATGACCTCCACTTTTCAGGAACTAAGTACTTTTTGATGAAACACTGGCCTGCCAGTGAAGCTGTACAAAATCAGCTTCCACAACCAGGCCTGAGCAAGCGTTGAAGGATTTAATTTCTAGCCTAGTCATAGAAAAGCGTTCATCCAAAGTTGCAATGGATAAACAGCTCCCACTAGTGGACGGCTTGAGGAATGCGTCCTGCAAACACGTGGATCTCCTCCGACAAAGTTCCTAGGGATCTCTCATTTTAGATTTTCCAGCTTGTCTCACATGTCAGCGCCCGTCTGGTAGGTGAGCAATTACATGAAAAGTTTGTAGCAGATTCTGCGTTCCATGGCCAACCACTGTGAAGTCAATAATGAAGCTCAGAGCCTTGAAGGACAGAGAGCGATGACCCGGCAATCTGGCATAAGTTTTAGGAAAGCACTGTGTTTTATACTGAAATTGAGTTGACATAATGAAATGGATTGTATAAATTAACTTTTTGCTGTCAGGCAGTGTATTTACATTCAGAGCCCTTTAAATTCGGAGGTCAAATTATTCAGACTCAAGCAAACACATAGCAAAATAAAAAAACTCACATATGTGACACATGTTGTCAGAACTGCCTTGACTCCGAATCCAGTATTTCTGCCTTTATGAGTGACTTTCAAACTTCAAGGCCATGTGACTGAGCTTTCATGCCGTGAAGGGCCGCCTATACGTTCCAGAGAAAGGATAAGGTTTTCATGTCTTTTACCTTGGCAAGTATCTGCTTGTCCTTGATGATGTATTCATAGGTGGTCAGCAACACATTGAACTTCCCGCTGCGCAGTTGTGGCACAAATCCGCGGCGCAAGCCGGGAGTTCCCTTGAAGCGGAACAAAGGGAAATGTGTTTTTGCGCCTGCTGAGTCGACCAAAACGTCTTGCGAGGAAAGACAGGGTAAGAAATGGGACACAACAAAAAAGGGTTTTGTGTGTGTGTGTGTGTTTGTTTGTACCTTGTATGCAATTTTGACAACAGAGGGTGCCCATTTGTCGAGCTCGTAGACCCAGTTGGACAAAGTCCTGCGGAGAAATGAAGAAATCGATGACATTTTAAATGCCACATAAAAAGAAAGTTTCACGACTTTGGTTGAGGTCCCCAAGCTCACTAAGCTCAGAGGAGGGCTGATGAACAGTGACAGCTAGACAAAGCAGACGCTCAGTGAATTCACCTGAAATGTCTGTCATCATGACTGCCTCGGATTTACATCAAATGAAAAACATAGACCTTGTGTAGACCTCGTATTTGAAAAGCAAAACAACTGGAGTGATAAGCCTACCTTCAGTAGGTGCGTCTTAAAGGTGCTATATGTAACATTTGGCATGGGTTTATTGGCTCAAAAGCTTGACATGCTACCCATAGATATGTTTGTCTAAGTGTTTTACTCCTGTAAAATAAAAGTAGTTTGGTTTTCCAAACAGGCGGCCGCGGTGCTGCGACACTTGCGTGACTACGACTTCCATTTTTGCAAACTAGGCAAACAAATGGTCGAAACAGGTGTATTAAAGGAAACCTCATCATTAGATGGAGAAGCCAACATGCTTTTTGATGTGCGAGGACCACCGTAGTTCACAGTCAATACTGGGAGAGGGAGGGCAAGCGAATGAGCGCTGCAATCTGAAATCTGATCACTGGATGACACAGTTTCACACACTTCTCTGGTTTTTTGTTTCTTCTTTCAGAGCACACGTTTGAAGATGAAGCAGAAGCAGACGAGAAATAAGAAATACTGACGACAGCGGGACGATGATGACGAAGGGGCCGTTCAGTCTCTTGTGCTCCATCAGGTAGGTGATGAGAGCGATGGTTTGGATGGTTTTGCCGAGACCCATCTCATCAGCCAGAATGCCGTTCAGATTGTTGTTGTACAGGGACACCATCCACTCCAGGCCCTGGATCTACACAACACACAGTGACACAGGTGTGTGCATGAAAATAGGCTTCCCATGAATGATGACATCGCTCACGCCTCTCGTCTTCTCCCTCGTCTTCTCTTGAGAGTGCAGCAAGTTGAGTTGTGAGTTGTTGTGGTTTTCTTGTTGCTTTTTTTCTACTTTTCACAGCAGACAAGAGTGGAACCACCAATTGAGATCACTGAGCATCATCAAAATCAAGCAATTAACGGTTCAAATAAAAAATCTGGCCGAAACATCTCAACACCAATAGTGGAAACAATGACGTTTAATACGATGAATTTACTGATTTTGCAGTTGCCACTTGCAGTCTGATAAATAAACAGGCACTAAAAACAAAAAAAGAAAGACTTGTGGAGGTCGATCTGCAGGGAGCCTGACAATAATAAAATGTAGCACTGGATGAAAAGTATGCTATGGAGTAAATGGCTGCCATGGCGGTTTATCCAATTATTGCATGACGGAAAACTCCCAAACATCTCCCGAGAGCAGCCACACTATCTCATTTCAAACCAGGCACGCCATAAATCACAGGGGGCGGGGGGCAACGACTACAACCTCATTGAAGAAAAGGAGTGTTTAGGGCATCCAATTGCTGTTGCCTATCTCCCGGAATAGACTTTCCTCCACCTCCACCACCACCACCATCCATCTTCGCTGCAGGAGAGGCGGGATTATAGTGTCACACTTGAAAATAACCTCTGTTCCACTCTTTATGCTCTTAAAGGTGGATGATCTGTGGCTGTAGCGCCTGCACCCATCACAACAGTCATCTCTCAGCCAAACAGCCGCCCTTCAAAGGGAACCGTGCTGCAGGGGCCCTTCAAAGGGAAGTCCGAGCTATAATATGGTGCGTCGATGCAGCGGTTTCACACCACGCTTTGATTCCCCTCCCGAGCGGAGACTCGCTGAAACCTGCAATGCTCTTTTGCATCGCAGACGAGAGCGTTGGGAAAAGTGCGGCGATGGCCAGCGAAAGGCCAAGCAGGCATGTAGCAGCACGCTCGATGGCAGCCTTGCGGGAGGAATATCGCTCTAATCCAAACATGCTGTGCGACATGACAACATGGCAGTGGCAGGTAGTGGACTCATTTAAGTACCTGGGTGTTCATATAAACAACAAACAGGACTGGACTGGTACTGAAATACCACGGCGATCTACGAGAAGAGCCAGAGTCGCCTCCACCTGCTGAGGAGACTGAGGTCCTTCGAGGTCACAGACATGGACAGGAGGAAACTGGACAAACTGCTGAGGAGAGCCAGCTCCATCCTGGACTGTCCACTGGAGTCTGTTCAGGAGGTGGCGCCACAGACAGAAGGACGTTGGCCAAGCTGACATCCATCGTTGACAACACCTCCCACCCCTGCACCACACTGTGGGGAGCCTGAGCAGCTCCTTCAGCTCAAGACTGCTGCACCCTCAGTGCAAGAAAGAGCACCCCCTGCAGGTCATTCCTGCCTACAGCCATCAAGCTGTACTACTGCACTCAATAATACAATAATATGCATCCTCTTCACAGCTTCACATTTTTCTCAAAGGTGCAATAAAGATGTACTTGTCAGAATGTAGACAGCTGTATTTTCTTCTTCTATACCCTACAAATATTTAATTAATATTTCCCCATCTTTTTGCACAAACAATTGCTGCTGTAGTTATGCAAATTTCCTCTCCGTGGGATCAATAAAGGTCTCATTCTTCCTCTTCTTCTTCAGGGGCGCAGACAGGATGTTGCATGCTTACCTGGTAATGTTTGAGCATGCCGTTGATCAGCAGCGACGACTGCTTCTCCACCCGCTCGATGACGGCGTGGGCCACGCCATAGTAGGACTGAGAGCTGGTCTGTCCTGTGGGAACGCTGTACTCATCGTCCACGTCCTGCTTGGCCGACCTGAACGTTTGCAGGTTTGAAAAACACGCACACGTAAACTTGCGTTTGTCCGTCATTTCAAACAGAAGGTGGTCGGATAAAAGGCTGAAGGAAAGAACTTTACTCTATGATGTGCTTGGCAGCCTTCACTTTCTCTCCATTTGCATCCACGGTTGTCTCCTCACTCTCAGCCTTGGCCACCTCCTCTTCCTCCTGAAACAGGTGACATTGAGAGCGCACCACGGGCCGTCAGTAACAAGACGATAAAAGCAGAGGCTTTAATAGGGGCAAATAGCACAACTCAAGCACATTCATTCTTCTACAGCCTCCTTCTGGATGTGGATGTTGAGTGTTTTGTGCGTTTTTTCAGAAAGTCATTTTTTTTATCAACCCTCACATGTTTTTGAAATCACAATTGAGTAACTGACCTCCTCCTCAAACTCTGAGCCACTCTCCTCGCTGTCTGACCGCGGAGCAACTTCATACCTGTTTTTGTTTTGTTTTTTTGTTTTTTTTTCAAGAAAAAGGAGAAATTAAAAATGAAAGTGAAAATAAACAATGTAAGGAAAAATGCAGCAGGCATAGTGCACTGAAGAGGGATGCAGGGTGTGTGTCCTCTATTTCCTCACAAGAAATGGTTGCAAATTCACAATTGTTAGCTTTGGCTAGCGACAATCGACATTAACACTGAGAAAACGAAAAAGAGGAGACAGAACTTTAGAGGATGGAAGCAAAGTGATGCCTCCTTACCCGGGGTTCATCTCAAGCCAGGCCTCCAGCTGGCTGGATTTGGGAGCATCAGTTCCCTGCAACACTTTTCCAGTCTCGGTCTGAATCACTTTGACTGGCAACTCGCTCATCTGGCTGCTCTCATCCATGGGCTGCAAGACAATAAGAAGAGAATTTGTGTAATCCAGCGCAGCCAGCAGACGACTGCCAAGTCTGCAGCAGCGACCAACAAGGTGTTCTGCTGTATTTTCATTCAAAATGCACAAACTGTTACAGTTAAATGCTTTTCCTATTAACAGCAATGGCAGACTTTCAATATACACCAAAACATATGTGTTTCATGTTGGAGAAAAGACACAAAAAACAAAGAACATATTTGGAGTAATTCTTTACAGTTCTGTGAACGGCTTCACAGAACACATCTAAAAAAAAAATATATATATACAGTAGATGAAATGGAAAAAAAAGAATTCATGCAAAGGAAAAATATGGCAAATTAGACAGTGAAGTTTACCTCTCCATCAGGTCCAATAGCACTGGTGCCCTCACCATCTCCATCGACCCTCTGAACGCCAAAGACAAAAATAAAACACAGATGAAAACGGTATGAGGTGTTTGAGGTCTAGTAACCACGAGTAACAGGTCTTCTTTTGATAATGGTGTCTCCATACAAGGCAAATTCACTCATGCTATGGTGCTTCACAGAAGGAAAAATTGAGAAAAGTAAGAAAGAAAAAAAAAAGACAAACTGAAAGACAGAAACTAATTCAGCTCGTAGCGGCCAGGCAGCCTTGGACGAAACCCAGCTTTAGTGCTTGAACTTGAAAAGTGAACTTCAATAACTCACATTCTGAAGGTTTCAGCATGAAGAAATATCATTTTGGGCCATTTCACATTCTTACCTTCTTTTTCTTCTTCTTCTTTTTCTTCTCCTTGGCAGCCTGGGCAGCTTTGTGCTCGTAGACCAGTGTGGTGAGGTTGGCCACGTATTCATCCGTCTGCTGCAGCAGGTAGGCCAGGCGCTTGTCTTTCTTTTGGTCAATGAGTTTCCTGTAGCCCTCCTCATCTTCTGCCTGTGTGATGGATCATGGATGGTGACAGGAAGTTGATGGTGACGAGGGACATTCATATCAATTAGATCCAAAGAGAATTTGCTTTGTCAAGTGTTCATGACATGAGATTCATATTTGAAGGTCTTAAATTGAGTCGGCATGGGATAAGAACTTGATAAAGCGTGACGACAGTTTGACTTTTAGACCCTCACCATGAGCCTTCTCATCCTCTCCTTCTCGATTCTCTCGGTCTCCTTCTTCTGCTCGCGCTCGGTGTTGGTGTGCCAGTTGGCCACGGCTCTGGTAAGTTTCTGCATTTTGCCCGACACTGAGCGGTGATATTCTTTAAAGTCCTTTGCGTGCTGCAGGATGCTGTTGAGATATTCCTGGAATTTGAAGGAAACACGGGAATGCTCGAAAAAATATGCGTACGACACGAATAAAAATAAAGTAGGTAAGGAGAACATGTTAACAGATGTAAAACTCTCTCCGGCTGCACTGTCAACCACTTCTGACACATGCAGGGAGGGGGTCAGCATCTGTCTGACACCTTCACACTGAAGCTCAGATCACCTGATGCTTCTGCCTTCGCTTTTTCTCCTGCTCAAGCTTCTGCTGCTTCTCCAGCTTCTCCGTCATGCGCGCCTCCCTCAGCGTCTGCCGCTTGCTGCGTCTGTAGGCCTTGGAATTGAGCGCCGTCTCCAGGGTGGTGTCCCGCCTCATGCATGCAACCACATCCTGTCGCAGCTGGAGACATCAAACACATAGACTAATAATCTATTATAGATTAAGGTGATATATCTAATTCAAACCTTGTAGTTTCAAATTACTTATGGACACCTATGAGTCGTTTTTCACTCATCACGCTCACAGCAGAGGCTGTCGCAAATCAATTTCATCAATAAATAAAACTGAAATGTATTTAGACCTTATTGCGTCCATCAAG
Organism: Nelusetta ayraudi; assembly: GCF_046127955.1. NCBI lineage: Eukaryota > Metazoa > Chordata > Actinopteri > Tetraodontiformes > Monacanthidae > Nelusetta > Nelusetta ayraudi. The sequence continues at coordinate 2,218,496 of NW_027466142.1, forward strand.
GATCATTTGCTTCATAACTGTATCTCAAGCTTCTGGGAAGTACTGAGGGAACATCCAGGGCACGAAACAAATGGAAAATGCGAGCAGATGAAATCAGCAAGAGTCACTGAGCAATTTGTTCTGACTGTGTCAGCGACAAACTCTCCAAAGCGTGTGTGCGTGTATGGTTTTAAGGAAATTATTTCTCTGTGCATGAACAAAGAACAAGGAAAGAGGGAGTGACGCCCACCTGCCGCTGGAAGTTGAGGAGGCGCAGGGCCTTGAGCTCCACTGTGGCTTTAGTCCTCAGATCAGGGGGCAGAGAGCCTGGCAAGCTCTCCAGTTCCTGGATCCTGTGTGCAATTCGAGCCTGCAATCTGAAGAATAGAGAGAGAAAAAAACATGAAAATGATTGCAGTCAACAGTTTAACAAAACTCACTTCAGCAATACAGTTTTCATTATGTGAATTTTGCAGCAGTTTTGTACATTAATGACCCAGCCTCAGATTCCGACTGTGCTTCTTACAATGGGAATTCTACAGCAAACCCGCTGTGACATCTTTAAATCTTAAAAACCCAACACCTGTCGATATGTCCTCGCAAAGAAAAACAGAGAATCAATAGAAATAATAAATACTGGGTATTTTGAGTATACCAATGGGGCTTCCCAAAACTCTGCAATGCGATAAGATCCGTGAATTTGTTGTGTTTTCATAGATGTGTAAGCTGTAGATGTTTATCAAAATGCAATGGTTGATGTTGTTGGCAATAGTTTCCCAGTGGTGTTAAATGTTGAGGCACTAGAGCGTAAGAGAAAGGTCGGCTTTTCCGAGCTGCTGCTGTTTCAAAGGGACGAACAGAGAGTCCTGAAAACACCGAGCAACAGCCTTGAAGTCATTTCAAAAACAAACTGACATTGTGCATGTTAAGGCTTGCATGCCAGAACAGTGAGTAGGGATATTGTGTGGAAAAAACACCCAAGAGACCCTCAAGTGTACTTTCACAATAATGTTATGTAAAAGTCAGAAACTAGAGCAAAATGATGGTAACTAATTTAAAAAAAAATAACAATTGAATGTTTTGAAGCCTAAATGCACTTTAGCAGTCAGACAGTCCAGATGTTTATTTTGTATGTGATGTAATCAATGTAAGGCCATGCACCTGTACTCCCTCTCTTGGAGGATCCCCACTGGATCCAAACCCTGAGGCTTCTGGATTGGCGTGACGCGGTTCTGTTTCTGCTGCATCTGGACCATGGACGACGCCTGCTGGCCCGGAGCCTGAGGGGTCGCCGAGCCGCCTGCCATTGGCCCGGTCGGCACAGGAGAGGCCTGAGGTGGCGCGGGTGAGGGACGACCACTGGGGGCAGGGGTGAGGTGCTTCTGAGCGTTCACCTGGCTGTCAGCGGACTGACCTGCACATCCAAGGATGCCAAAGAGGTTCAAACAGTGTTAATTTCCCTTCCCTAACAGACTGGACTGACTATGGGAACAACACATCCCCTGAACTGAACAAGATGTGGACATAAGTCCAAATAATATGTAAATCCTGCAGTTTTTGCACATTACTGACCATAGATACATAGAACATCACACAGCAATGCCTTACCCTCAGGCCATGGCTTGGGTCCTGTGCTATGAGTGTGTCCTTGCATGGCTGGAGTAGGGCAGGGGCTTGACTGGGGACCACCCATAGGGGCCATTGGCAGACCTGACACACACACAGCAATTTTCAGGGTAGATTATCAGTTGATGATTGGATTGTGTGCACCTCAGACCAATAATAAAAAAAATACTCATGTCAGTGTGTTACATTAAGCACTCCTGCCAAATTCTAACTGCTTCTACCGTCTATGCCAAAATAAGTGTAAGTGGAAAAACATTTTGGAGAGAAAAAAAAAGTTGCATTTCCAAAACTTAAATGGCAACAACGTGATCATTCTTGGGTTGCCAGGTTATGTGACAGATGTGAACGTAATCATGTGTACCGAGACGTGACATCCTGTGTCTTCCTACCTGCAGACCTGCTGTAAGGACTCATATTAGGTGCCTGTGGCTGTTGCTGTGGCTGCTGCTGCTGCTGCTGCTGCTGCTGCTGTTGTTGTTGTTGCTGCTGCTGTTGCTGCTGCTGATGCGGCTGTTGTTGCTGCTGCTGTTGCGGCAGCTGCTGATGCTGTTGCATTGTGGGCAAGCTCCGCTTTCCCTGAACAGCCAGTTGCAGGTTTTCAGGCAAAGGTTGCCCACGGTTAAGAATCTTGTAGGCCAGGATCTGAGCTCTGAGCTGCTGCAGCTGAACAGGGCTGAAAGCAGAAGGTCCCCGGCCCTGGTGGCCCATGTTTGGCATGCCTCCATGGGGTTCCATGGTCATCATAGGGCCTGGCTGGGATGGAGGGATGTGTGGCGGTGTTGGGCCACCACCACCTGACATGGGACTCAAAGCGTGTTCATGGACACCCATTGGGGATGGATGAGGGGATAAGTATCCTGGGAGGGGCAGGAAAGATTAATCATATAATTTGCTTTTAATTTACGATATATGTATGTATGTACAGTATTTATCTATTAATTTAGCACGAGCAACAAAAGATCACCTATGTATATATAATACTATTTGAGACTTTGTTTTTAAGTATTTATAAAACAATCAAACAAACAAAAAAATATATACCTTGGCTGTGCTGGTCCATAGGACTCTGGGGGGGTCCCATACCACTATGTAAAGTTCTCATCCCTACACCTTTCATGTGGCCAAAGTGCATAGCCTCTGCCATGGACTTCTCAGTCATCCCCTCCATGGTCTAAAACAAAATATTTATATTTATTACATTGGTTAACAACATGGACTTCTTTGGGGGAAAAAATAGCATATTTAATTTAGGATATACATACATAAAAGTCAAGCTTCCCTGGATAGATTAAAATATGTATTTTACCTTGTGCATAGGATACATGCTGTCTTGGGAGTAGTCAGTCTGTCCTTGGCCTTGCATGCCATGAGGTGCATTAGGTGTTCCAGGTCCAGGACTTGGTCCCATCATACTGTGAACAGAACCCGGGGATGGGTCCGGTCCAGGACTCGGGCCCAAAATGGGCCCTGGGGATAAACCAGCCCCAGGAGAAGGACCAGGATGGGACATACCACCTGGTGTGTCTGAAGGGGTGGACATCGACCAAATAGCTGGAAAGGGATTCCAGACAGCTCTGTGTGTGGATCCATAAAAAATATCTATATATTAATACACACACACAAGTAGTTCACAATTATTCATTCAAAACTCGACAGTGGTTCCATTTTTCATTTTTCTTCTGTGTGGGATAACTGGCTGTGTTTTTGTTGTGTACAATTGTTGTTAGTGCACGGAAGATTAAGCAAATAATAATTAACGTTGAAGATGAATGTTCAGACTCTGCACGGGCCGAAATAGGTCTGGAGAAGCAACAGATATGGTGCATTTCAAGCAAAAGGTGAAGAGCAGCAGGTGGAGGCTGCCAGCGTCAGTGCCAGTGAAAACTAAATGAAGACATAATATCGCCTTAGGGCAAATTTTTTGCAACACTTTTGAGTTGAGTGTATTATAAATCTGTCCGTGGCGTTAAATTACAAACAAATGGGCATCCGTAAACACTTTTAAATCCTTCTAGTAGGAAAATTGCTACCGTATAATAACGCTAATGTGTGTTTATCAGCCTTTACTGTGCCGTTACTGTAACGCTAGCTCGCTGCCATCACTAACATAACTAACGTCAAGTCTGATTGGATCATGGCTTCCCTAAAACAAAAAAAAAAAACAACTGGTGGCCATTACGCATATGCGGGCAAAAAAAAATCTAAAGTTTGGATGACAATCAAGCCCAAGACACGACCTTGACGGATAATTGACAGAGGCTTTTAATAAAACTTCGGTGTTGAACGGTGTGACGTAACGGCACAGTGCGAACGGGAAACGGGCAGCGGGCGCCTCTCGAGCCCGCGGCGCTCGAGCGTTTCCGAGGGCTCGGCTAGCTGCTAGCAGACCGCTATCAGTTAGCAGCTAACCGCCTGCTAGTCAGTCCAGCCGACTGACGCAGCCGCGGTTACACTTAGCGGACTGCGCTCGCGTCTGATGAAAGTTTAGACAGTTTAAGCAGCGCACACACTCACACATTAAAACCGTTTTCGTCGCGAACAAAGCGCCCGGAGGAGGCTCACCTTTCCGCTGTTGATGTCACTGCGCGCAATTACGTGTAAATATTATTTCTTCGAAATATGACTGCTATCCATAAGTTCACTCCCCCCTCGGTGTTGTTTTGCTGACATATTGAAGTTTTTTCCTCGAGTTGCCATTACTGATTTGTCAATGTCACCGGAAGTCCCGCCTCCTCTCCGCAGCTATTGGCGAACCTAAACGCCAGCCTTCATATTTTAGGTCTTGGGCGTGTCTGCACTGTAACCCAGTGCTGCTGCTGCTGCTGCTGCTGCTTTGGTTGAGAAGCCATGATTACAAACAGCTCCGTACTCCGGGAAAAGTTGACTACAAACTTGGAAGCATCAACTTTATCTGCTTCAACTTTCTTTTAATTTATTTTTGTCATGTTTTACGGTAGAGTGAAATGATAGGTGACTGTTGCAATGAGAACTTTCACCTTTTTTACATACACCACATGTGGCTCACACATGTGAGAACTGTAACATATGTGTATAAAAGTGAACAGTGGACTGCTAATAATTCATCGAGTGGTTATTTTTAGATTTCAGTGTTTGTCACGTACGGGCAAGCCAAACGTTTAAATTGCAAATAGTGTCATTGAGAACACCTCATCATGTTGACCGCCTAATGAGTTGTTATTGGGGAAACATATATATAAATTGTGTTTACGAGTTCATACAGATGATCTGTGGAAAGTTTTGGAGGGAACGCCCACATAATCCTATTGTCACACCGCCTCAGAACGACCACAAGATGGCAGCAGTGCCCGGAAGTTGTCACAGGGCCCAGTCTGCGCTTCTGTACCGCAGCAGAGACGCACCTGGCGGGTCGTCAATTACTGCAGGCATCCGAGCCCTAAATAAACATGTCAAGCCCGGAGTGATTAAGTGCTACAGCTCGCGTTTGTATGCACGAACACATTGGTACATATGACGAAAGAAACGCCGAGTCATGCAAATAAACGCAAGGTTTTATCAGGCCTTATTTGCATCAGTAGAAACCTGGTTCTGTTTTCCTTGTTGACAAACCTAAACTGTGTTTACTGCAGCACTTGTTTGTTTAAACCAGATCCATTATAGATATATTTTATCATGGCCTATTTTATCCCATTTAGTTTAAAATTTGCTTAAATTTACATCAAGTGTATTTTTATCCAAATAGTTTTCAATGCAAAACTTGTTTTACAATCTATCTATCTATCTATCTATCTCTATCTTTGATGACACCCAGATGACCCTGTAAGAAAGTCAAAGCACTGCAGCCCATCGGCCCGTCATTTGAATGCCTCGCATGTTGACAAAGCCGCACATTTAAACTTTGATCTTGACTTCCCCTCCTTAACAATTCCACCTTTTCTTAGACGTCTCCATAAAGGATGTGTGCAGGGGTTCCTGAATGTAAATTTTAACCAAATAAACAAACTTAATTAACTCTGCGGTCAAAGCTGCCGCCCCTTTCAAACTCACCGAGCCAGGAAAGGGCTCGGCCGCAGTCATTTGGCAGTGAAAGGACTAGTGGTTGTGGCTTCCATTCACCTTGAAACCCTCTGTGAGAAAGGCTCTGGTGCATCCACAGCATGACATTTCAGTCAAAGACTGCAGGTTTTGAAATGGGGAAGAACAGAACAATGGAACACGGATGCAAAGAAGGGGCCAATGAATCCATCCATCTTTCCTCATTTTTCTTTGGAAAAAATACCCACTGGCGTTCTCTGCAAAAGCACAAAATGAAAGAAAAACACTGACGTCAGTGCACTTCAGCTTGCAGTGCCTTCTGTTGTGAGCAGCATACTTAAAATTCTTCAAATTTGCCCTTTAAATTCTAATTGGTTATAAGTTAAATTAAATATCATTATTAAATATCATATTTGGTTTTATCTGAATCTTTGAATAGTTCTTTCACAGTAACTTGTGTTCAATTCTGTTTCATTGTTGGTTTTATAGCCTTGACAAGTAAATTTGTGAAGCAATTAAATTTTAAAATTTTATTTTATATTGTACTGAATTAATGTGACTTTGAAAATAGGGAGTGGGGGTGACAGATTTTTTTTTTTTTTTAATTTGTAAGTTATCAACACCTTTTAAAAAGGAAGCCATAAAGTCAAATAATACACATCAAAACTAAGACATATAGCATAGCAGACACTCAGCAAACAAATACATATTTAAATACATATCACAATGACACGCTAAAAAAATGTGAGCTGATTGAACGGTTGTCTTGTGCTTTGTTACTTGCTGAAATAAATTGGTACATCTGTATTATTTATTCTTGGGTTTGCTTGTTTTTTCAGTGTCATTGTACTGTTCACACACACACACACACACACACACACACACACACACACACACACACGCACACACAAGAACACGCATGCACACTTATACAACAGTTCACACAAACTGTGCAAGTGTGTGCAGTCCGCAGGTGTGAGCAAACACGAGGTGTGTTTTCCTCATTTGCTTCACACGAGCCACATTTGGTAGCGAGCTGTTTGCTTTCCACTCACCGAGAGCATCTTTTACATAACCAATGGTCAAACTAAGGCAAACTAATTTTATTTTCTTAGCCAGATGACAAAGTTAGATGTTCAAACAGGGAAGACCTCAAAACACTCACACGTTTCTGCTTGATTGAATGAATTCAGTGCTTGGCCTTTGGTGTTGTTTCCTTTTTCCAACTGTACTTAATTTATTTGCTGTTCCATCGAGTATCTTCTACATCGAGTATCTATTGTTGTGTGTGTGTGTGTGTGTGTATGTATACATACATACAGTATAGATAGATAGATAGATCACCAAGTTTTGGATGAGTGGCACCTTCAGATTTTTTCAGCTACAAGAGGATTATTATAGTTTTATTCTTCAATTTTCCCCCTGTGCTGCACACATGGCTGGTGAAAATATTTGATATTACGTCATTTACATATTTTCCCCTGCGCGGCTCAGCAGGAGGGCAGCGGTTCTGCCCGTCAGTCATCCACAAGACTTACAAGGGTGTAGGTTGACCAGAATAATCCACTTTCAGACAGAGTTCTGGAAAAAGGCGCAGGCTCTGCTTGATTTTTTGGGATCTGGGAGGTGTCTCGTTTGGCTGCGGCTGTTGTATCATCTCAGAAAAGGATTTCCTATTTCACGGTTCTGGGCCAACTGGCTGCTGCCCCTCTCAGCTCTGACCGCTGTCAGCTACATCACCCTGCAATGTGCTGCTGCGTCTCCTTCTCCTTTGTCCGTCTTACAAAGGGAGGGGGGAAAAAAGTTATTAAGATTTACAGGCAGGTGTGCTGCGTTCCCCCCTCACTTCCACGCTGAGCAGCGGCACTCGCTATGCCGGGGCTGTTTTTGACCCCCTCCCCCCTTGAGAGAATTGGGGCGTCTGGTCAGGGCCAACGTCTCTGCGATCTTTTTCCAAGATGGTGCGGGGAGGTCACGCTGGAGGCCGAGGGGAGAGGAAGCGCTGTCAGGGACGGGCCCTTTGTAGTCGCCTTTGTTGCAGGTGTTCTGCCATTCAGTGTTAAAGCATAGCTGTTTGATATTACAAGCCGGCCGACATCTGGTGGCCTGGGCTGCACAGCAGCTCAAATGGCGACCAACACGCCTGATAATATCCACCGACTCCACTGACATATGACTTCTGCGTGAACACACAGATGTTAATAAACGGCAGACAGCGTCCGTGCACGGACAAAAAAAAATGGTGATTGTATTGACTGGAAATAGACTTTTGCACTTGTTTCCAGTAAAAAATTTTTTTTTTTTTACTAAATTCTACTTATTTTCCACTGATAAGTGTGCATGTGTGTAGTAGACTTTTTTTTAATTTTATTATTATTATTTAAAGGGCAGTGTGCAAGATTCCATGGCCTCTGGTGGTTGGAAAACAGATTGCAAACAATTTAGGACATTAATCAAATATTTCATTTTTACCTGAGGCCATATTGTTGTTTTAGATTCAGCAACTTAACACAGAGTGAATGACCACCCTGCAGAAATTAGGTGACTTTCCGGCTTTTCACAGCGACTCTCTCAAGTAGAAAAAAATAGGTTGGCAATCCTCTCCCTTATTTCTATTTTTTTGGCAATACCTGCCGAACACATCTGCGACCTGTTAGGACCACAGATGCCTGAGCCCACTCAGTCTTAACCTGATCCGCAGCAGCGGAGAAAACAGTGTCGAGATGTAAAGCGGGAGCTCAAAACGTCTCTGGATATTTGTCAAAGAGGTCGTCTGTTGGTTGCAGTGAGACGATGAGGGGATTCGTTCTGCCCCGCGGCTCTAATTTGGCGGGTGGGTTGTTGGCGGCGTGCAGCAAGCTCAGGGGTGGCACGCTGTGGTATGTGTGGCATCCTGCGACTAATTCCTCTGTTTCCACTCGCAAAGGAAAAAAAACGCGGCCATCAACAGCGAGTGAGGGTGAGCGGAGCGACCGTCGCTGATTCCACTGAAGATGAAGATAATTGGCGAGGATGAAAGCCAACGAGGGGAAACGTTTGGAGTGGTTACTTTGGACAGGCAGCCGGCTTCTGTTCCGTAGAACTGAGGGCACTCTGGAGGTCAAGATGTTTTCCTGCTCTTTGACCCTCTGTGGTTCGGAGGAGCGCTGTTAAAGGCCAAAGGTCAGCATCTCCGGGGTAGGGGGGTGGGGGTGGTGGGGGGGCGGGGGGGTTCTAAAACTCAGTTGTACCTCCACTCGTTTGTTTGTGACAGATTTCCCTACATCAAATTTGAATTTCTCATTTTGTACGATTTGTCCTGCGGGCAGGTTGACGTTTCGGTTCAAAAAGTCTTTGGTGGACATTTTCCTAAATTGGGCTCTATTTACCGTTGAAGATACAATGCAGGCTTCTATTCAAAGTTTATGCAAATTTTAACTGATTATCCAGAAAAATGAAAGTGACAAAAATTCCCCGGCTGCTTATTTTTACACCTTCAGAGCAGGGTGCCTGAATGCTGAATACTGAGGTGCTGCCGTGCAATCAGCTCATTAGCCATTTGCATTGATGTTGAAGGTCTAGTAAAGTGGCCAGTGAGTCTATGTTGAAAGAGAACTGCAGTCTTCTGTAAAGGTGCCGTGTGCTGGACTTTTGAGAGACTTTGGCCTCCAACCAGCCAAACACAACAGATACACGCACGCACTGACAGATTTTGTAAAGTAATACCAGAAAGTGGGCACAATTTCCAACGTGTTCAATTGTTTCTTTTTAAAATAAAAAGAAACAATATGTTAGTCCTCTGATAAAGTCCTATAAAACTGATCCTATTTATTTTATTGATCTATTTTTATCTATTGTTTTTGTTCCACTGCTCTGGCCTCAGCGGGAGGAAACCCGACTGTGGATGTGTGTCGGTGGCCAAGAACAATAGTGCGGGAGCAGAAACTGACGGTGGAGCAACAGCTTAGTGAGATGATCCTCTAACTGATGGTGGACGTAGTGTATTCTGGCATAAATTCATTTTTCATTGTGGGGGGAAAAAAAGAGGTCGGGCACTTTCGTTTTAACTGGCCTGACAGCGATGATATATTGTGGATATTGTGGAGTATATTTTCACATGGACTCTGGCCTGCTTTTGTTTTGTGTGAGTGTATGTGCGTACTCTATGGTTCCTCACATGTTTGAAAAAGGAGACTCTTTAATCTTTTTTTTTTTTTTTTTTTTTTTTTTTTTCATTTTTAGCTTTAGCCAAGCTTTTATTTTAGACATTACTTCAACATTTTGTGCGATGTTTTATGTGTTTATGCTGTTTTTGATACTCGGAACAAAAGAAAATAAAAGAGAATGTAACATACGGAAGCAGGAAAGTAACACAACTAACACACTGTTCCAAGCAATCCAGGTCTGATTCTCCAGTTTCCACTATTTTATAGATCTAGAGTCAGAACAGATGAAATGCTCTTATATTCTGACCATTTGATTATTCACACAGAAAACAACACAGCACGCGGTTTTGATATCCGCCGTGAAGACCTTCAGCTGACGCCGTCGAGCTGCCTCGTGAGGAATGCGCGCAGGTTATCACTTGCTGCAAATGCACACCGTTCTCGTGAGAATCCGCCCAAAGTCGAGGAGGAGGCCGAGGAGGCCGAGGAGGCAGGTGGCGCAGTGCTGGCACTCCGCCACCTGAAAACTCCAGCAGGATTTAGGAGCCATTACGGAGGCAACGACAGACGTGTTTCTGACACGCGGGGATCAGGTGGCGGCTCTCCGATACATCAGCCTTAATCTTGTCACTCCAGACTCAGCGCTCACTTAATAGAGAACAATGGGCCGGCTAAGTATTTAGTTGTCAGATTCAAAAGGCGTCACTTGGCCTGGAACGGCGGCGGAGAGCTCGCTGACAGCGACGGCAGACGCCCTCTGCTGCAAAATTAATACGACAAAGCGGCCTGTCAAGGTTTCCGCGCCCCTCCCTCCTCGCGGCCTTTCACACCACAAATCCCCCCAGCCATTCTCCGGGCCGCCACTCCAGAAAAGGCCTCCGACGTGCACTCAAAAGGGAAACCTTTTTTTTTCTTTTCTTTTCTTTTCGTTCTCCTTTTTCTTCTCTCCCCCACCTTCTTTCTCCGAATAGGAAGATGTGTAACGTTTCCAGCCCCGGACAGGAATTCCTGCAATGACTTGTTGTCATTCAGCAGCAGATCGACCTGTCATATTTGTCAGCCCGGGCTTTTTGTTGCGGCATTAGCGCAGCGAAAAAACATTTGCAGGGAGTCACAGAGGTTGGTTCTCATCCAAGCCTGCACGTCGTTTCTTTTTTCTCCTCTCCCTTTATTCTGGCTGATAACTTTAAAAGAGAGTCACCACTTTGTCACTGGAGGCCCTGGAGTGTCACCGAAGGGTAGCCAGCCACACCCGCCGGCCACTTTATTAGGTGCACCTTACTAATAGCTGGCACCTAAAACATAAAAAGATGGTTAAAAATTTTAAAATCAGAAAATGTGTTTTAAAATGTTTTCATGACTGTTTGGGGTGTGCAATAAAAATATAAAGAACTCACCATCATTATTATCATTATTATTATTATTATTATTATTATTATTATTATTATTATTATTATTATTATTATTACTTAATAAAGTGGCCGGTGACGGTAAATATATGCACACTGCTTCAAGGTTGCCACTGGTGGTTAATTTGAGCTGGAGCAGCCACGTGATTGGTTGATTGGCTACTTGTGTTACCAGGCCAATTCAAATTCAACCTAATAAAGTGGCCGGTGATAGTTGGTTCCTGGCTGATTCTGCCTTTGTCTCGACCAGTGACGAATGTGAAGAAGAAAAAAAAAATCATAATTTCAGAGACTCCATACGAGACAAATCATCTCAAGTTATTGGCCCACACATTTTGAAGTAGGTGCAAATGTGCAAAGGTTCTTCCTGGGTGGAAATAAAGTGGGAGAGCGTTTTCTTCTCGTTCTTTCCGTGCCATTAAATTGCGAACGAAAACAGAAGTATCACAACTGGACGACTCACTGTTCTTTTATCGGCCCCCACGCCTCCCTCCATCTCAGACACGTTGTTCTATCCTTCACGGAGACACACATGTCCGGCAGATGTTTGTGTGCGGTTTGTCCGCGCACAGCCGTCTGGACACCATCACCTCTAGAGGCCATAATATTAATATAACGGTGGGCAAATGGCGCAGCCGCACACAAATTAGCAGGCGGAGTCACGCGATGCGTGGATGCAGATGGTCACTTGGAAATAAAACGTCCTCGCTCTCTACTCGGGCTGCCTTTGTTGCGTTAACCTGCAATCTGTGCCGCTGATTAACCCGTCACCATGTCCGTCTTGGGAAAAACACACAAACACTTAATTCCTGCTTTCACGCCACTGATCCCGGCTGGTGCTGATCCGCCACCGCTCGCTGCCGAGGCCTATTTTTATCGCAACAACCAACTCTCAGAAGAAGTTCAAAAGCGGAACCATCTGCTCAGCCTTACGGGGGAGCTTATTTACGATGTTGTCATTTGTAATACATTCAAAGCCTGTATTAGCCTGCTATTCATCTCCTGACAGGCTCCCGCTGCTGACCTCCTCGCAAAGAAAAGGCTCGCTGGAGCTCAGTGCCGTCACCCAGAGGTGTGCCGAAGCGAGGTTTCTATTTTTGTTTCCGTACTCCGCCGGTGCGAGTCACAGGGAGGGACAGCAGCAAAAAAAAAAAAAGCAAGAAAAAAACAGGAGTCGAGGAGGTATTTATATGTATATATTTGAAAATCCAAAACGTGCCTGAAGCCGTCGCCCTGATGCTTTTTCCAGAGGTTCCAGGCCGTGCAGCTGGGAGAAGTTTGTTCAGGCAAATTGCTGTGCGAGTCCGTCAGTAAAATGTAGACAGGGTTGGCTGAGGGCCAGAGAGCGGCGGGCTCGCCGCAGTCATCGGTAGGAATTCACCGTGTGACCAGTAGAAGCCTGTCGATGGGGAGAGAAAGGGGCGAAACGCGTGAACAGTGTGAGGGAAGTGGCAGCAGGCGAGTGGCAGAAGAGCAGCAGAGACAAACAGCTGGACCTGGAAAAAAGCATTCAATCAGTTTCATTTTTGCTACCGGATGTACTTTTGAGGGTTGAAAAAAATGCTGAAATTTTTTTTTGCACAGAAACAACTCTGAAATTAATTAATGCATAACATTTGTTTGGAGCTACTAAAGACAATAGCGCCTTTTTATTCCATTTATTCCTACATTAAAAAAAAAAAACTCTTTTAACAATTTTAGGATTTTTGTTAGTAAATCTTTCAGTTTCTGTTGTTTTTTTATTCACGTCTCGTTCTGCTCTGGGAAATGTTGAAGGCCCAGCGTGCAGCTTCTCACGGTGATAAAGTATATTGCAAATAATACATTAATCCCCGTTTACTGGCGTCCCACTTGAGCTCACAGCTTTCTTACGTGACATCAGCTGCGATGTCAGGAGGGGTGTGTGATGTTTCACAAGTATTTTATCCTATAAAAGTAAAAGTAAAAATTTTAAGTCAAAATTAAATTAAATAATCTGATAGTAAATATGACTAACATCTAAATAAGAATAATAAAAAAATAAATAAAATGTGCAGATGTTTTCTTAATGTCTGGGGATTATTAGAGAAGATTAAAGTAACTGACATGCAAATCAAAGCGGCTCGACTGTGCAGATGTATACAACTGACTGTGACTACAGCAACTTAGGGTGAAGTGTGTGTGTACGTGTATGTGTGTGTTGTGTGGAGTGTAAAGTATTTTCCTCTTCAAAGCTGAACCACAAAGACACATTTTAAGGTTGGTCTTCCTTCTTTAGCGTGACTGATCGACCTCCACTGCACCAAGAAAAGAGACCTGCGCCTGAGAAAATGCTGGCCAGCGGAGCCACACAGCTCAAAGTGAGCGTGAATCAGTTTTCATCTTTTGACCTTCAGCTGCGTTGAAAGCTCGTCCAACCGACGAGGCAACATGACACGTTCTCAGCCTTCCGGAAAAAAACAGTCACAACAGAAACAACAAAAAAAAGCTTTCACCTCCTCGCCATCTTTTATCATCACATCTTAACACGCATGAGTCAAAAAGACACAATCAGGTTTCAATGAGCGACACGGAGGGATTAGCGCTCGACCTTTGAATCTCTTTTTTAGAAAAGATGAGAATCTCAGTTTGTCCTTGTGCACGAAAAATACAACAAACCTTGTTTGACTGTGAATATGCAGTACAAAAAAAAAAAATATCATAAATGTTTTTTCCCCTTTTTTGAAGCACACGAACAGTTGCCAGAGGATTTCGGGAAACTACAGTCAGTTGTCCAAACTCTGATTTTTCTTGCAGGTCAGCTGGCAACGAGGACCAATCTGGCCCAATCAGTCCGATGCGTACATGTTTCCGCCCAATAAGGAAACGCCAGGAATCGATGTCATGTGAGATACTCCACAACATTTCTGTAAAAATAAAACAAAATAACAACTGCAGATTAGACAGCAACCGCCTCAAGCAAACGCGCAAACTATATTCAAGGAAGTTGTTTTCAAATTATGCTGTCTCCATAAAATTTCTAATTCGATATGTCTACTTCTTCTCGACATGCACTACAAAAGGCTTTTACGACAAGTCGACTGAGAGTTGAAATCTACGCTCCGGCAGACGGGTTGTTGGAAGGGGGCCGGAGCAGACGCGCTGACAGGGTCGCCTCATTTCGCGGCCGATGCCTCTGAAATATTCCGGGTTAACGGTAACACGGTGTGACTGGACGGGGAACAGGTGGAGCTCCTTAAGCTGTAAGAAAATAGTAGGAGCATAACAAGGCCCCTGTGGTTTCCTAAGTGTGCCCTCATTTACCAGACATACCCGCCTGTATCAGGGGTTATAATCATTAACAGGCAGTTCAGTGGGAGTTCAGCGAAGCCCCCCTCCAACCCCTCCAAGCCTGTGGAAGCCTGCTATGGGATGGGACACCCCCCCCCCCCACCCCCACCCCCACCCACCTACTCCCACGAATTCACACGGGAGCCAATGACCCAATGTTATGCTTTATGTGTTTCACAGAGCTGGAAATATTTCCTTTCACCGGCCGTCGAGAGAAATCAAATGGAGGGGTTGGGGTGGGGGAGGGGCTGGGAAGGATGGGGGGGTGTGGAGTCAAGTTGCAAATAATGGGCCGGTGTTGAAAAATGTCACTTTTGAAAACGGTGAGCGCCACACACACACTGGGTTTCTCCGGCGGAGGCGGAGTGGAGGAACCTTGGCGGTGCTGCCGAGCACGCCGGTATCGCCCCCCCTCCACTTCCCGTCCCCCCCCCCCGCAAAAAAAAAATGATTAGTGACTCCGGAGTCGGGTGTCGTGTGGGGTCGGGTCGCGTCTTTGCTTCCGCCACGAAACGCGATCGTGGACGAGACTCGGGCGGACGTGCGGCGATAAGACGGCGCTGCCGTGTAACCATTAGACTTTTGAAAACATACAGTAACCTGCAGAGCTCGGGGCCTCGCTAACATCTCTCCAAGGGGCCTCGGCAACAAGAGGACGACAAAACACACACACACAGAGTCAGGGCTGACAGCGCTCCGTCCGCCCCTGCCTGCCTTTTCTTTTTTTAAGCACGGCGCTTAAACAAACACTCTTAAAAAGTGGAGTGCTCCTGGCTGCAGGCGGCCTCGGGAGGCCTCTCAACTCCGAGCAGCAATTACCCCCTTTTTAGGATTGACTAATCCTGAAATATGGGCCTGTGACTAATGGTGGAATTTAGCAAGAAATCAGCTCCGGTTTCAGCGGGAGACTCTGTTGACTGGGATGCATATACGGTCGGCCGTGATGAATGGCGCCTGGTTATTCTGTCAGCTACACCTCCGCCTCTTCTTTTATCCCCCGTCGCTTTTTTGAGCGGGGGTGATTACGAAACGTGTCACAGAAGCACGCAAAAAATAAAGGGGGGGGGGGGGGGACTTCAGTCTCGGTGACTCGTCTCCTTGTTGTTTCAAGGTGCCCCGTCCAGTTCCATCTCCGCTGCAACTGAAGTGCAACATTGTATCTTATTTTTGAGCGTGCGCCAGCTTGCGCTTCTGACGTTCTCGACGGCACCGGTCGAGGCTGGAGGGGAGGGAAAAAAAATGTTTAGTGTACTTTACAAGACAAACAAGGGTATCAGTCAGGACGTCAGTGTGGATCTGTGAAGCGTCAACAATGTCGAGCAAAGTTTTTCTTTCTTTCTTTCTTTCATTCTTTCTTGGACAATGACAGATACGCCGCTGACAAATTGCTGCAGGATTGCTCAATAAATCAACCTTCTCAAATGTTGTGGACTTTCCCCACAAAGTGTTATTAAGGCAAACTTTGAAGGGCTTGCTGGGGTCCATGTTTGCACGGCTGCACCTGCAGCTGCAGAAAAAGGGCTCATGCAAAGTTTATTTCGAGCAACATGTAGCTGGGCAACTCCAAAATGATGGGGTGAGGGCAGAAAGTGGGGTGGGGGGTGGGGGGGGCAACATGCTTTCATCATCACGGAGATTGACTTTGAAATCAGTGTTAAAAAAACACTTTATGCCAAGTATGTCTATTTTGACTTAATATATTGATGTTTTGATAATAAATCCTTCCATTTATGGCAACACTTGACAAAACACCTGAAGGAAAATACAAATCAGCCTCCATGCACACACACACGTTCACACACACACACACACACACACACACACACATGGCTATACAGCCCACTCTCTAATCTCCACCTCTTGCAGGATTTCATGCATGGACTGCTGTGATCACACGCGTCTGATGCTCAGGCTGCTCCATAGGCTGCAGCAGCAGCAACAGCAGCAGCAGCAATCGCACATATTCTTGGAAAGCTTGAAATCCGTATTTACATAACACACTCAGTGGCATCTGAGTGCAACGGCTGCCTTTTGCCTTTTGTTTGATGCCAAATAGGACAATTCTCATGAAAGAAATGGCAACCTGTTGCATAAATACCGGATGAACCTGCGTGTACCCAGGTTTATTTCATGAATAAACATGCGTGTATATATTTTTCAAACACAAAAAAAGGGGGACGGGAGATGTTGGGACAATAACCAGAAGAAACTTGCCAGGATGTTAGTTGACAGCCAAATGACATCTATATGAATTATTATTTTGACAACCAGCACTTGCTTCATAGCTTCAGACGTCATTCTTTTGGGGGCGGGCAGGGAGGAGCAGCAGTGACAGATTACATCTTGTCAGTTGCAAAAATCCAACTGACACGCCTGTGACATGCTGTACAACAGCAGCCAGGAGACGGCGCCGTCAAGAAGTCACGCTCACGAGCCTCGGAGGCAAATACGATCAGGTGTGGATGCAAATCCAGACAAAGTGCTACATGCTGCGCGGAGGGTTAGTCGAGGCGACCGACGCTCGTCTTTCCTCGGAGGAAGCGGCTCGGAATCGGTGTTTGCATGAAGCCGTGGGGTCAAGTGGCGATGTAAAGTCAGGGGGCCGGTAATGGCGCCCAGGGGAGGGAAGGAGGCACTTTGGTGAAACGGGACGGATCATAAAGTCGCCAGTATTAAAGAGCTCCAGCAGCTGCAGCTCAGCTGACAAATGATGCAGCAGGAGCCATAACAGCAGAGTCAGAGTCAAAGTTGTTGGCGGGTTTTTCTTTTCATCCCTCTAACAGTCGATGTACAGATATGACTTCAGGCACATCGGTCAAACTCAAGGCCTCATGGGAACTGTGTTGTTTAATGGGACCCGCCAGCAATTAAACAGCGGTTGATCGTTTTGAAATGAAAAGCCAAGCAGCTTCAAAGTGAACATTGACCATAAAATACATTTCCCACAATGCCAGATGATTTTTTTTTCCTCGAACAATTGAAATTGAGAAATACCAAGAAATGATCCCAAAATGCCCAAAACAAAAAAAAATTTAAAAAGATTTGCAAATTAAAAGAATTGCAATCAAAGTTAATTACTGATTGATTTGTTGCTGATTTTAAATTATTTATCTTTGATTGATGAAGTAATGTAAATTCTTGACTTGGCAATTTACTTTATGGCATTTAAAGATATTAGATATTAGCTAGATTAGTTCTGTGTTGAAACCACCACCCCTCCAAAAAAATGTATTTCCTATTGAAGAAAATGTTGACTCTTTTTTTTTTTTTTTTTACCCTTTTTTTACAAGTGAAATATTCCATTGCACCAGAGGCCACTTGCAGCTGTAGGTTCCAAAGAAACACAAAGCAACAGCTTTGCACGTACCAAAACAGCAATTTTCCCCTTTCATACTGGATATTTTGTCCCAAAACAAACTGAGATGTAACAGTGCAGTTAATTGGTGACTTGTTCCACTGCGGGTGGATTGTGTTACATTCAGGGGGAGTTTGTGACCTGCTTCTGCGCTAGGCTAAGCTAAGTGTTCAGAGAGGGAGACCGCAGAGTCCTTCAGGTCACAACTGAGTATGAACCTTTTACTGAAGGTGAACTTTTACCTCCTGGGAGAATAAAAGAGCGACACCACCCAAATACACACAAGTACCGGCTGCTACTGCTGCTGCTGCTGCTGCTGCTGCTGCTGCTGCTGCTGCCACTTAAAACATTATCAGTTAGACGCATCTCCTTTGCAGGCTCCCACGGCACCACTTTCCAAACCCAGGATATATTTTCTAAACACGGATGGTGTCTCTTTGGGGGCTGTGGGTTCTCTCTCTCTCTCTCTCTCTCTCTCTCTCTCTCTCAATCCACACAGGCTTGTTGGTCATTTATCCTGCAGGCAGCGCCTCGCTTGGCAGTTTATCTGCGCACGTGTTGATAGAAAAGCAATGGAGCGTGGCCAAGCAGTGTGGACGCAGGTGTAGGTGCTGCTGCTGTAACGTGGGAGATCTGAGGTTGTGATCAAAGTGCACGCACGCACGCACGCACACACACACACACTCACACACACTCACACACACACACACACACACCATGAAGTGTTTTTTTTCTCCCCCTGCAAAATCAATGAGCCACTTCAGTGTTCATGCTAAAGAGCAACGCCGCGGCGATGGTGTGTGATACACATCGCAGCTGTCCATCAAAATGTTAACACTGTCTGTATTTGCATAACCGCGTTAAAGCAGAGAATACCGACTCCTATCTTTCGAATCAGAGCTGGACTTTACTCTCCTTTATTTTCTAGTTTGGCTCCCTTTTTATCAGCTCCGGTGGTCACGACCGACAATCCCTCCTGTCACCTCCATCATATCCACCCCGGCCGTGGTTGATGGCCATCGTTTATCACGCCCAATCCAAATACCTGCACTACCCGTAGTGGAGGGAACGCAGCGACTTTAAGTTCTGACTCTTTCCCAGAGTCAGTTGAACAACTTTTGCCAAGAGAAATATTTTCCTGCGGACGCAACATCTGCGGCTCAAAAAACGAGTGGCGTGCGATACGGCAAGATTCGGTGTCGATACAGATACCAAATAAATATAGGGCCGATGCACAGCACCAATACCAAAATCTATATTTTTAAGTGAAGGTGGATGTATCCACATCATTCAGTGCTTTTCTCATCTGATAGCAGCAGTCTTCATAAACTATCTAACCAACCAACTAACTAATTAATGGGCAATCCTACAGTAGTTCAAATATTGTAATCAATATATACAAATGCAAAATGTAAAGTACACAAAAGTCAATTATCAATCTCATTACACTATCGTTTAATACCAACATTGGTATTGATATTTGGATTGAGATTCCGCATCACTAATAAAAACTTGACTTTCGTTTGACCATCGTTAAACTGCGTCAAAGCTGTCGTTGCCACATAAACCATCATGATGATAATTGCTGAGAACTGTTATTCACACTGTTATCATCATCTACGCATGCCACTGTAAAGTCCCTTACTGTGTTTAGCAAAGTCTGCAAAATATTGGGAACGCATCAGTGAGTCACCTGGGTACAGTCATGAGCTCACACATTTCTGTTTTTTTTTTTCTGTTGTGGTTTTCTTTATCTCTTTTTGTTGCAGATGAGTTCACACTTGTGATGGGGAGGGTTGGGCAGGATTTATGTTACAGCGGCAGAAGCAAACCTGATAAACATCAGTCTCTCAGGGGATAAAAGCCGGAGCATGAGCTCGAAGAAAAGCACGTAGATAAGAATCATGTTAAAGGAACAAAACAAGAAGTGATGCAAAAAAGATTAACTCAATGTGTCACGATTAAATTTAAATGTTTCAGCGCATCGAATGTAAACAGACATTTGTTGTTACTCATGTTCTTGATTTGAGGTTGGAGCCAGATGTTCTCACTGTTACAAAAGATGACCTCACTGCTGCCTATGACTCTGTTTAGTCTTTGTACAACTTGAAGAAGAAAGTCACACCTGTCAGTTTTGGACATTTCTGTGAAAATCCATCCAGGTTCTGTTTTTTCTTCTTCTTCTTCTTCTTCTTCTTCTTCTTCTTCTTCTTCTTCTTTTTCTTCTTCTTCTTCTTCACTTGCATCCAGCAGCCAAACTGTAAAGAGGACAGTCTCTGATCGATCGAATATAAAAGGAGTCAGTTAAACATGATTGATGGTCGGTGCAACCTGCACTTAAAGTGTGAATTCAGGAACACATTTTGAATGCACATGTTCTGGGAGGATGTGGGATGGAGATGAGAAGATCCAAAGGGGGACGCGGCCGCGCCGCCTGCTGCGTGACTGATATTCTGGTATTTGTTCACTCCAGAGACGTCACGTCTGTTGCACATTTGCCTGCTTTGCCCTGCTGCTCGAAGGGCCACCCAGGAAAAACTGCTTCAAGCTTCCAAGATACCAGCTTGGGGAGTTGGATCATCCCAGTGATTCTCCAGGTCAGCACCACTGCTGCTCGCCGCTCCCTCGGGGGAGGGGTCAAATGCAGAGAACAAATTTCAGATGCTCACATATGTGATAATTAGTGGGACTCGGAAAGGAAAGGAAGGAAGATGTCTCTGGTTGAAATACACTTGTCCAGCTTGGACAGGAACCTGTTGCATTGTCCTATGTTTGGCCATGCGGGGGCGCTACCCAAGTACAGGTACAAGTAAAGGAATAAAACAAAACTCTAAAACTACCCAATACTGCTTTCAATAAGAGAAATCAGAACAGCTTTTATGAATATCTTTCCGTGGCACAGAACAATCAGATTTCACGGGACTCAGATTCATTTCAGATTCTCATATCTTTATACCATGTTAATTTTTTCCATTCTTTGCTGCTTGCGGATCCTCGAGACCCTTCTGCAGCTCATTGGCCAGAGTGATTCATCACCTCCAGCCGTCAGTCCTGACGGCTGGAGGTGATGAATCACCTTCTGGAGCAGTGCCAGTGCCAATACCACTCGACAATTGGACTGAGATACGTTACAAAAATTAAAGGGCGTTTGAATGTGTTTAAACAAATTAAGACGCTTGTTGAAGTCATGAACACTGCTTTGTTTTACAGAAAGGCCCAATTGTTGGAAATGGTTTTAGTCAAATGCATTGTCTGCAAGTGTGTGCATCTGGGCGTCTGACTATCAGTCATTTAAAGGCTCATTACGTGAGGGTGAATGTCAAACACGAGGTCAGTTGGAAACAAGCCTGGGGGGCTGCGCCGTTTACC
This sequence comes from Nelusetta ayraudi, assembly GCF_046127955.1. Taxonomy (NCBI): domain Eukaryota; kingdom Metazoa; phylum Chordata; class Actinopteri; order Tetraodontiformes; family Monacanthidae; genus Nelusetta; species Nelusetta ayraudi. The sequence continues at coordinate 2,239,702 of NW_027466142.1, forward strand.
TGAATTATTGCAGGGGAGAAAACTAACAAAAGGGAAACAATCACCTCTTTCTTTCAGTGCATGTGCTAAACTGGCAGATAACAATACACCTGTGTTTCAAACAACGGCCGTAAGTGTTGGCAAGATGAAAGGAAATGCATTTCATTTTAAATTCAGCTTTTAGCATGAACATGCACCCAGGCTGCTGAAAAATAATACACTAAATAAAGCAGACAAGCCATTATTGAAATGCCCTTTAGTGATCAATCAGAAACTTTTTTCAAACAATCCAATAAATTTTTGGAAAAAAATAAATACATTTGTTTTTCCATTTGAAATACGTTATAATGTTGCCGTTTTTTATTTTATATTATTTGCAGATAAAGAAGTGTTGGGATGGAAAAATAGTCCATCCAAAAAATAATAATAATAAAAAAAAGACTCAAGTCCTGCTGGTGTCTGAGCTCATCATCTCCACCGGGAGGTTTTATAAGGCGTGCACGAATAAGGTGAAGCGGTCTTCAGCCCGGGTCGCACGTTCTGCACATAATATGGGGCTCCCGCAGACGGCGTCTCCGCTTACCAGAAATATCTTTTAAAAATGTTAAATCACATGATCAGAGGCTGTCAAGTGCACACCAGCGGGCGTCTCTGTCAGCGGAGGGAGAAAGGCGAGCGCAGATCCTCGCATGGAAAGAGGAGCGCGGCTCTCCGGGGAGCCATCTGTCTTGTACTGGATCTTCTTGTGAAGTGCTTTTTAGTATCAGGTGCATCATCTTGAAAACGCATCTGACATTCCAGGGCGGAATCAGTCCAGAGATTCCCACATAGCGGTGGGGGCAGGGTGGGGGGAGAAAAAGGGGAAAGGAGGATCCAGGCAGGGCCAGGTGGCTGACCGTTGTGTGCGCATGCTGTGTAGAACTAAAACGTTTTGCATGTCTGTGTGGGAGGAATGCGCGGGTATCTTAAAACGGGGTCATTTTTTACGCCGCGCCGCAGATACTTTTAACTGGAGGCTGTCAGCGGAGGCGCACTTTCCCCTCCAACCTGCTCGCTGTCACACAAGACAATTTTTTATCTTCATAAGAAAGCCCAAGGGACACTTTTTTTCTCCAGGATAATTCTTCCAGGCAGAACTTTAAGTCAGTATCACCTCCACCAAGTCCATTTATTTCAAATTATATTCTGCACAAAGTGTAACTTTCAAATATTTTTCCTCTTATGGTAAGACGATGGATTGTTTCATCTTGTATTATTTTCATCTTTGTTCAGCTCAATGCAACATGCATGCATGAGACTTTGAAGAAGACTCCATTCTGCATGATTCCTCTGAATCGGTGAATCCTCTGAGTACCAGGTGCTTGTCACTACAGACTTCTGTCTCTCCAGAACTTCAACGACGCAGCACATCTCAAATAACACAACATCTATATGGTCGGCTCAGTCATCGTGCATTTCCTCTGGTTTTTCTAGAGGAGTACCATCACTGAGCACAAAAACGGTACAATTATTTGGTAGAACTCTTAATCTTGTGTTAAAGCAAAATATCCAATCAGTCAAGAGAATGGAAGCAACTCCGACGGAGCTCAGAATCGAGACGCTGCTGCTTGTTTTAGGTGGGGAGGCGTCGGTTTTTGGGAGGCACATCCACCTTTGCAGAGGCCTCAGTGTAGGCCAAGGACTCACTGGGGTGACTACACATCTACACATCCCATAAGGCCTTGGAGCACTTTGAGAAATGCAAAGGAAGAGGCCTGGACCATCATGAGATGGATGGATGGATGGATGGATGGATGGACGGATGGATGGATGGATGGATGGATGTCCCAACCTTTTTCCAGAGCCAACGCTGAGATCAGCTGATCACCTGGCTTGCCCCACCGCTGGCTCTGTGCTGCGTGTTGAATCCAGACACTCCCCGAGCGGCAGAGGCACGACTCCAAACACGAAATCCATCCATCTCTCTGAAACAATTCTTCACCTGCGAAATGCTCGGCGCCGCTCCGGAGGAAGCGCTGCTGCCAGGAGTCGGACACTTTACACGGACAGCTGTCAGAGAAGGCAGCTACGCCCTCCGCACTCGTCTCTATCGCTTTGCTGAGAGAAAACAGACAATTAGGAGGCGCCAGAGGGTTTCATTTGAGTGTTTGCAGGTGCATTTGAATGTCTGTGAAAATTTGTTTTTGCTGATAAGCTGCGAGGCCACCTGCTGGATGGGAGGTCATCTTTCATGTATGAAACAAAAAATCAATGTACGTTTCTTTGGCCGATGAAACTTATTGGCAAATTTGGAATATTAATATTAATTATTTATTTATCAAAGGAAAAAGTCGAAGTTTTGAGTCGTTAACTCTCGGTTATCCATCTGTCTGGTTTTTGTTTTCCACTCTGGGATGAGCTGTTGTTGTCCTGAAGTATTTCAACATGACTTATGGCTCCACTCCCACCAAACACCACCTCTCAAGCTGTCTCTCTCTCACACATGCACACACACACACACACACACACACACACACACACACACACACACACACACACACACACACACACACACACACACACACACACACACCATGCCCCTCTCCATATGGTTTGACTTGGTTACAGTGCGAGTGTGGTAAGATACTTGTTAAAATGTGGTATGCGGCGGTTGCACTTGTTAAGACCCTCCTTGATGTGGCCAATGTTTTTCTTTCCACCTCTGCCAGTTACACTTCTCTCGTCCGTGAGGAACTGCTACACTGAGGTCACGCCGCTCTTGCAAAGGCCTGAAATATGTTTGGGGGAAAAAAAATATATAATATGATGGCTAAAAACAAAACTCTAAATAAACATTATGGATTGGCCCTATCAACCCGATTAATCCTTTTTGGTGTTGCTTCTGTTTTTCATTTTGACACAATATATGTGCAAGTGGTGAGCGAGGCCGCACTCAGTTAACTGGTGTTTTGAATCAGATGTTTCACATGTCCATAAGAGATTATTTTACATTTGCATGAACAGCTTCTATTTTTGTTTTGTTTTTTTGGTTGTGGCTGGATGTATACTTGTCCTAAACTGCTGTGTCCGCAAGGTGCCAAACACAATAGAGATGAATAATAATAAACTAGAATACTTACAACAAACTTACTTAAAACAAATCTAGCTACACAAAACGTAGCAACCATCTACAGTTGTCACTCCATAAGTTACTGTATTATTCCATTTATAGCCAGGATTGAATGCAGTTATGGATACGGCAGAAACAAAACTATTTTTAAAGTCTATTCAGCTCCTGCTGAATAGACTGTGCCTAGCATCGCCTAGCAGGTCAGGGGCTCAAGCACGAGGTTTCTAGGATGGCGAGGGTCAAGTGGCTACTCTGTGAGTTGAGCTCCGAGTCAAACATCTGAGTTGCTCGTTCCTGCGGGTCTGCAGCGCGACGCAGCCGCCCAGTCAGTGGAGACTAATTGTTTCGGTCTGACTCTCCTTCATCTTCTCACTTTTTTTCCCCTTTTTTTTTCTTTGCAGTATCATCTGGAACACAAGCAGTCTGTTCGCTCCCATCAGTCCAGAAGGGCTTGACACCCGCATCGAATCGGATCATTCCATAGAAGAAAAAAAATGGCAATTTATGATCCATTACCAATGTTTTATCCCTCCACCCTCCCCCGCCCCTTCGTCTCTTCCCCCCTCTGACTTCACAGCAGCTCACCAGATCCTAACACAGTCATTCTTTGATGCCGGCGTTTCTCAGGACTCCCGTAAAGTGTCTGTGCGGTGAAGGGAGAGTGAGGCGAGCGTGAAGGCCAAAATGCGAGCAGGGCCGAGATGGAAACGGAAGAACTTGTCGAGCTCATTCGTCTTGTTGGATGTGAAGTCCTGGTGAAGCGTAGAGAAACGCCAAGCAGGAGAGAGAAAGCAAAAAAATTTCGCACCCACTCATCTTTCTCAACAGACTCTATGAATCATATCAGACAACTGAGAAATCTCCCGAAATCTCTCGAATTCTAAAAAACGCATTTTTTAGAATTCGAGAGATTTCGGGAGATTTCTCAACAATTCTGCTTCCTATTTACCCCCCCCCCCCCGGAGGCCACGTCCCCCACCGCAGTTTAGTTTTGTCATTTCACAGCCAGGACTCGATTTTTCTAAGATTTATTTATTTTTATTTTTTATTTCTCTATCGCACAGAATCTCCACTAAAACACATTTTAAATCGCCGGCAACTCTGACTGCAACCAGATCTGCATCATCAACCAGTTTTCCGGTTCGGCTCCAGGAAATCGTTTGGGAACGACTCGTCACTACTCCACCATCACAAGCCACTTCCTGAGATTGCCCTCCGCTGCCGTCGGCCTGGGAGGCCGAGCGAAAGAGCGAGGGAGCGAGAGAGTGAAAGGCGACGCCGCGCTGAGACGCTACATCGCAGGGAACGTGCCAGAACACGCAGAGTGGACGGCGAGCGAGCGAGCGAGCGGGCGAGCGGCTGCTGCACAGGCAGCGGCGGATCAAAGGCCGCCTCGTACACTGAGATCACTTAAAGCGCTGACAGCAGATGGATGGAGGCAGGATGTGACGGAAATGAAATAAGTTGCAGTTTGATTGATTGCTTCTTCTTTTTTTTTTTTTGCTTTTCAGGATGTTGCTGGGAAATGAAAGTAAATGATGAATTCAAGGTTATCGTATGAGAAAAGGATCAGATAGATTTTCAATTGGGATAGCTTGTTGTTTTTGTTCGTATTAATTCTGCACAATTTTGCCTGACAGGATTTCTTTGACTATGGATCTTCAGAAGCCAACAAGGTTGATGATTTTTTTTTTTTGCCACCCTTATAAAAAAAAAGTTGTGAGATCCAGTACGATATCAGAAAAAAATAAACATTAACATTGGTTGCAATATACTTTCATACCACTAGATGCCGTTAAACGTTACACAGAGGGTCTTCAAAAGAGTTCTTGATTTGAACTTGAACTATTCAGTGTTTGTTTTAAAAAAAAAAAATAATTTTGAATTTTATTTCTCAACTTCAATAAACAATGGGAATAAATTTCCTTGTGAATTTATGTCTGCGGTCTCTGCCCATCAACAAATCAACAATGTTTTACTTTCACTTGAAAGACGTAAATGTTTTTATCTATGTCTTTCTCATCACACAATGATGTCAAACAGCTGTAGCCAAACGTGTCAGTTTTGAAGTCCTACCTCTGAAGTGGCCCATCAGACAGGTCTGTGTGTGTGCCTGTGTGTGTGTGCGTGTGGAGTGTGCCTCACAGCTGAAGCTCATCTCTTAATTGCAGCAGTGCAACCAATAAGTGAAAGCAAAAAGCTGCGGCTGATTAAATGCACATATGCAGATATATTAAAAAAAAAAAAAAAAAATGCCCGTAATTTAAATGTGCAAAGAAAAGTTTGGTGGAATATTAGGAGAAAATGTAAAAACAAAATTTGCCTGTTTTTTAATTAAAATACATGATCATTTCTCTGGAGGAGAACAGGAGGGATGTTAAGCAACCCGCTCAGTGGGAGTTATGGGGAAATATCAGAGCACATAAAGGCTTGATTTGTGTAAATGCCGTCCTGAAGGAAGGCGAGACCGGAGACGCAGTGTTGTAAATGCAACACAGGTGCCTCGCAGTATTTCTCCGTTATGTTCGTGCGGCGCTGCTGCCGCTGCTGCTGCTGCACCTCCTGCTCCTCTCCTCTGGGGGCTCGTTGCGGCACTCCGTCTCTTTCATGGATTAGCAAATCAATCTGCCGCTGTCATCTTGAGGACTCCGCAGCAGAAGGCCTCGGCCGGCCGGCCGGTGTGAAACGACACCTTGAGTCGGGGGAGGAGGGAGGTCGCTGGCTCTGATGTGTTTCACCTCCCTCACAGCAGTTGTTCAGAGGTTTCAACACACACACACACGCACACAAACACAGCATGACCACATGATGACCTCATTCCAGTCACCTGCTGCTGGGACCGTGGCTAACCTGCCCTCCCAACCGGAAAATCGGCCGCCCTTTTTTCTTTTTTTCCTCACTAAAGCTTCACAGGTCAAAATGCTACTTGGATGGATACATACCTTTCCTTTTTTTTTTTTTTTTTTTTTGACATGATGTTTGTGGGAGCGAGGGAAAGGGGGAGGAATATTGCAACAATGTAATTTGAAAACGAGGGAAGAGCAACATGGGGAAAATTGCTAATTTGTTTCAAAGGCCAATGACGGGAGGAAGCGTTTTGATTGGTCGGACCCTTAGATTGAATGCAAACCAGGTTTTTGCAGTTACATCCTGTCGGAGGAACAAAGAGCGAGATGGAACGAGCGCCGCGGGATTCCCAGGCCACTCTTAACCATTCGGAACATTTATACAGCTCTAGCAAGGGGGGGGAATCCTCCCTCCCAGGACACTTGGCCTATAAAATATGTTTTGTTTGCCAAATCAATTCAGTTTTCTACTGTGAATTCCTTTAATATGCACAAGAGGATTAATGTGGTTGCAGTGCGATGTTTTCAGAGGCATTAAAAGAGTTCAGTGCAGCTTTGCGATGACTTGCTGCTCTCGTGTTTAAATGTTTTTTTCCTCAGGGGGGGGCGGGGAGCATAAATGTTATGTTTCCCGGTGCTAAGAGCTGAAGTTACGGCCTCAGTGCAAGGATTAAAACCCAGGCACTGCATCAACTTGCCCCAAAATCACCCCCTGAGTAACTGTGAGCTGAGGGCGGTTAATTCCCAGCGCCTGCCCAGCGGCCAGCGACGGCGCTGGTGCAGCGGCTCCGGGCAGCTCGGCCCGTCGTGAGCAACTCCCATGAAATCGGCCGATATTCCTTTCATTTGTTCTCCGTCCGCAATTAGTCGCAGTCGGGCTGATCAAAGGCAGAGTGTCGGCCGCTTGCATGTGAACCCGCCGTCCGCTCGCAGTGACAACCACAAACCAGAATGAAATATGAAATATCAAGTTTCCACCGATGTGCGCACTTGTAAAAAAGTAAGAAGAAGAAGAAGAAAAAAAGAAAAGGAGGAAGAAGAAGAAGAATTGCCGGCTGAGGAGGGTTTTCACACTGGGTAATGTGAAACATTTGGTGCGGATTGTAGGCCTCAGCCGCGGCCAGAATGTGGCTGGCAGTAAAACCAGGAGCAGGCAGGAGTTGAAACAACTGTCGTGTCACCCAAGCCGCTTGATTTAGATGTTATTGTGCGTCTCAGAGCAGCAGCACAAGTTTCTCACATCGCCAGGCTTGAAACCAACGCTGGCTTTTTTTTACGCCGGGAAAAAAAAATGTGGGAGTTTAATTATTTCTTGGCACATTCTGTCTGAGCCTAGTTGCAGTTTATTCAGATTTCATTTTTTTTTTTTTTTTAGGTCTGTTTTTAAAATTACAGTTGCGCAGAAAAAAAGGAATTATGTGGCTTAAAATGATGAAAGTTTTTTTCTGAGTACAGACAAATAGTGTTATCACATAATGACAAAATATATTCTGAAAGAAAATCTGTTTAACTGTTTAAATGAAGCATTTTAACATATTGAATTAAAATAAACCATTGTGAAAATAACTTGCGATCTTAAATTATGTTCTCACAAAAACTCTTCATTCTACGCAACGTTACTACAGGTGGTCTCGGCTGAAGGGGCGCGTCGCTATTGGACGAGTGGCTTGCTGATCTTGTGGCCGTGATGGATCTGCCGGAACCGCACAACAAAGCTCGCCGTGCGACAAACTGTGCATCCGCACCAAATGGGCCACTTCATCATTCCGCTGCAATTGGCAGTAAATGTGGTGTTGGGTTCCCGCGTGTCCAACCTCCTCATCTGGCCATAAATACTGCAGCAAAGCAGGCAGCTTTGTGAGGAGCGTGTGTGTTTGGAGAGGAGCTCAGTGGGAGGAGAGAGGGGGGTATTGAAGGGCAGGGGGGGCGTTGGGTGGGGGTGAGCAGCAGGTAAAGTGATTGTTGTGTGGCGTGTTGTGGCGTTTGGACCAAGCAACAGGTGTCGCCGGGATCGTTGACCTCCGAAGGCTGAGACGGCCGTCGGAAAGCTGTGTAAGCACATAAACAGCAGCAGGGGGCGCTGGACGGGGCTCAGACCGAGGGCTGACTGGCTTAGGCAGCAAGGTCACTAGGCGGGGTCACTGGTCGCCGTGTGTCTCAGAAGCCGAAGGGAAGAGGAGCATCTGTTCAACGGACGTCCAACCAACCAACCAACCAACCAACCAGTAACCAACCAATCAACCAACCACCCAACCAACCAACCAACCAATCAACCAACAATCAGCAATCAACCAACCAGTGACCAAAGACCTTCAGAGGATCTCGATTGCTTCCTGCTTTTTTTCATTTTTTCCTCCAGCTGCACTTTTTCTCCTGGACAGACCAAAAGAGTCGAGTGTCAGGGCACGACAAGTGGAAAATCCTTTCAAAGGAAGTGATCGCGGTGATCTTCTTCATCTTCCTCTTCTTCTTTTTCTTCTTCTTCTTCTTCTTCTTGAAACCTTGTCCACATCTGCAGCTGGTCTCAGCTCTCGTCTGATGACTTCCTGAGGATCAACTTTCAGCTAAATTTGTCTTCACAATATCTTCCATCCCGGCTGTTGCTGGGGAAACCTCGGGCAGTTAAATGTCCTCCCCAGCAAAAAGGGATTCATGAAAAATTACCAGTCACTCAAAATCAATCCCAATGTTAAATGCTCATGTTAAATGGCTGTAAATGGAGAATCTGCCTAATAACCAATGAGAAAAAGTCTCTTTTATATAAAGTGTTTGCATATCTAGTGTTTGACTCATCATCAGTGTTGTAGCCTCTGCTGGGCAGCGCTACAGCTAATGAAGCTTTACAGATTTCAGGAAAATTCCTGTGAAGCTGGTGAGCAGTTTTCCTCCGCAGTCACGCCCAGACCCTCGAGGAGGCCGAGACCCTCACCGAGACCCTCGATGAGGCCAGAGGCCCCAGGAACTGCTGAACCAATCAGTGATGAGGCTCCAGAACCAGTGTTGGGCTGTTGAGGTTCCTTCTGGTGCAATGAAGACCAGCACGAAGACCAGCAAACGCCATCATTTCAAAGTTTTTTTGCAACGCCCATAAAAACTGAGCCAGTTTGATTTTTAAGAGTCCGTGTCGAGTGGTGGCGCTGGTGTAACTGCCATCTTCACATATAATCAACTGCTCGGGGATTCCTCCTTACGTGTAACGACTCTGGATAAAAGGTCCGTGAAGGATCCCGGAGGTTAAAAAATAAATTAAAAATAAAAACCTTGCGATGGATTCACCACTTAGGAAGTCATTAAACGCTGTTGGCTCGTAAAAAGGCGGAAACGCTGTATTTTTGGGATGGGGATCCTTACGCTTTTCCAATCTATTCCAATCAAACGTTTTACGAGGGGGTTGGTAATACAGAGAGCAGCTTTTTCAGATCAAAAAGACATTGACTTTTGAGGGTCTTTTTTTACATATATTCTTTTATGATTCCATCCTCAGAGTTGAGCAAAGTTTCACAGTTGCCCTCAGAGACTTGACTTCATCTCCAGGATGATTACTGGCACTGCTGGCAGGCCTTGGCCGGCTCTTTCCGGAGCAGTAAAAAGTGAAGTGTGCCGCAGTGTGAAACGGAGAGAGCGTCGCACGTCTCTCAGAAACGACACAAACTTTTAGCTTTTATCAAGCGGTGATGGGAGAAAGTCCCGGTGGGGAATGTTCTCACTGTTATTTCACGAGCTGAAACGAGGATGATGTTTCTATTCAGGTCACTTGAGAGAGATGGAGGATAAGAGAGAACACTGAGCCTTCTCTTTCCCTATAAATGGTTGAAAAAAAATCGAAGGATATTCATCTCTTGCCGAAGTGGAAATACATCTTGTCTGAATTGCAAATTGTACCCATTTCCCCTTTTCAGACTTCACTGAACTGTGCTGCCTTTCATTATTAATCATGCACAAAGTTCTGCAGATCTCCAGGAAAACGGCCCATTTAGTCCTCTGTTTGCAGCCTCCCATACAAAATAATACAGATTTTCAGCTTCCTGCTAAAAAAAAAAAACACAGACGCTTCCCCTGACCTTCCGCACCATCTGAAGGCGACGAAAAACAATGAGGAGGGGAAGAGGAGAGGAGAGGTGTCTTTGCCCTCTGTGACATCACTCAGGGAAAGCTTGCATGGAAATGCTCCAGCTCTTAACTTCCTGCTAAAACTGCATTTTCCACATATTGGGAAAGGGACAACAAAAAAGGGCGGAGCCAACTCCTGTCCACCGATGATGCCACAAACCTGGGGGAGGCGACAACAGTGACCTTTGTGACATCACTAAGGGTGTGTTTTACCCAGAGTAAAGGAATTCCTAATTTCCAGGAGGTTCAGAGAAACAACAGACAAATATCAGTGTGGTAAATTTATCAGACTGTGCAAACTGGTTTAAGAAAGAAAGATCATTTTTCATGCTGGATGCGGCGCATCGTGTCAAATCCTTGTAACCATGTCTGCAGGTTGCAAGGATTTTCCTGTATGTTGCTTCAAGAACAAACCAAGGCACAGAATTTTAAAACATTCTAAATTCACAATTAATTCATTGAAAGTGATTAATGCACACTGCCACCTCAGCAGTGAAGACGCACAAACTGGAAAACTGCGAGTCAAAATTTCCCTGTTTTTTTCCCCTTCAAGGCTGACAATCATTGCGGCGCAGCGGACGTAGCGCTGCTCCAGGTGAATGATGACTCAGGAGATGAATCAGCGGCTCGCTGCTCCATGGACCTGCTTGATGTGAAACACATTGCACAGTGCCGCTGCTGCCCCTCGGAGCCTGGAGCTCCTCTGAGCCTCTAGCTGCTGGCTGCCGAGGACGATCATCAGGCCTGACACACACACACACACACAAACACACACACACACACACTCTCCTCACAGTGTTTAACGCCTGCGCTGCACCTGGGTTCACCAGACATGGCCGTCTCAGTTACACTTGACCAGGTTGGGTCACTGCACCGCTGCCAACTGCTCTCCGACCGCAGGGCCGTTTTTATCCCCTCCTGCTCAGGATTAAGTTATATGAGGACTGTCAGGCCGCCTTTGATTCGGGCCCCGCGGACGTCGACACCAATGCTTTCAGCATGTGCCGAAACGTCCGACCTCTACTACGAAAAGCAAACGAGAGCCGTTTAGTATAATTCAAATCTCGGCCGAAGTTCTAGCTGAAAAAAGGCCACCAGGGGGGCTCGCGTCTGTGTCCGCACCCACGTTAATGCGCAATGGAGAGAAAGAATCCATGTATAATTTGTTCACTGGTTATTCAAAATATAGCCAAAGCCAATAAAAAAATTTAATAACGACCTGTTGCTTTGACAACCAAAAACAGTTCTCGATTTTGCGCTCAATTGAGAAATGGACGGAACGGATAATGGCCGACTGTCCAGTTTGGATACTTAACTTGAAGGAAGGCGTCTGACCTGGAAGTTTTCTGCTACATCTATGCGAGAGAGTTTTGTTTTGTTTTTTTTACATGTGGAAATTATTTTTTAGCTGATTTTCCACAACACACAACAATTTATAACTGATTAAAATTCACAAAATAAGAAAAAAAACATTTTTGTATCATTTTAATTTTACAGCAAAATTCTTAAAATCCATGATTCCTTGGATTGTTAATACGTATAACTGGACAGTGTATGAATGACCTCATCGTCTCTCCTTTAACTACATGAAGGTCTCAACTTCCAGCCAACTGCAGTTCACACTCAGCACAGCGGCCTTATCGAAGGCCACTCGTGATCTCTGAAAACTGCTGAGCTCGTCACATTTTCTCCCCACAGTAACGCGACGCCACTTTTGCTCATGAAAAAAAAAAAAAAAAAACGTCCTAAAAGTAGCCAAAAAAATTGATGGAAAGTTCCCAGCGGAGCGCCGCCTCAGCACACGCCCGGCGCTCTGTTTTCCCCCAAAACAACAAGAACTCGTCGGCCAAAAAAATATAACAGAAAAAAAAGATTTGACAGAGGTGACCCGCTTCTTCCTGGCCAAGAAGACTTTCGCTTCACCTTTCTTACGCAGCGAGGCCGTGGTGGGCCGCGGCCGTCCCCTCCCCCTGGGGAGCAGTTTGCAGAGGTTTCAGCCAATCACAGCTTGACTCTCTCTGGGGAGAAGCCGGAGCGGCGCAGGAAAGGGGTCTGCTGGGGTCAGAAACCTGAGAGCCGTCGGGCTTTTTGTCTTCTGAGCGTTGAGAAACTCGAGCCACTGGGAGAGTACAGAAGTATTTGCGTGTGAAGTATTAAAATTAATATGCGTTTCCTGCTTCCATTAGCACGTCCATATTTCGCTAGACACTGAGTTTGACCTCGGCTCTTTCTTCTCTCTCTCTCTCTCTCTCTCTCTCCCTCCCTCACATTAAAACTCGTCCTCCGCCTTTTACAGCTGCGTATATCAAAAGAATCACGTCGATAAAAACCCACTCCGCTTCCGTCACTTTGTTTGTCAGGATTCCCAGTTGTTGTCACATTTTACAGGCACGTCTGGAAAAAAAAAATCCCTTTGTCAGGGGAAGAGACATGTACACACTCGACTTTTCCCATCCCATCCCGTGTCTCTAATGGCTGCGTCCGTAATCAGAACAGTTGTCAAGCGCCGGCTGTGCACACGAGTGCTTCACGTCTCGGGTGACAAGCCAAGAGAGCCGCCAGCTTCGCTTGGAAACAAGTCAACATCTGTCGCTTTGGGGGCGGGACTTTGGTAGAAAATCGTTCGACGCTAGAAAATTTTTCCTTTTTTTTCCTTGAATGCAATAAATCTTGACCCAAGGTGAGTCACAAACAGCACAACTCTGGACTGAAAACTTTGAGCGCATTCATGGTGAGTGTGGCAGGAGTAGTGCTAGCTAGCTTTAGTATCCCCTAGCCTGCTACTTTTTCCCCTTTTGCCTTTGAAAAGGGCATGGTGAGGAAAAACCGTGATTCAAAAAAAGTTTTGTTGCTGTTTTTTCTTGTTTAGATTCATCCTATTAATATTATTCTCTTTGCTGGACTCTCCGTTTTCACATTTTTGTTGTTGTTTTGTTTGTCACGTTGTGGCGGCTGTGACCGGCCACCATCCCCAAGATGTGTTCGACACCCCGCTGAGCGTAAATCTCTCAGGGTTTGAAGGAGAGCATCGCCGGCTCTCCGTATGCAGAAGATGTTGGAAGCAACAAAGCATATTTATCTGTCAGGGCTGGCAGGGACTCAAACTGACCTTCAGCTTTCCACTGAGCGTCTGACACCGAGCCAAAGTCGGATCCAGAATCCCTTTGAGCTCCGTGATTTACTGGCAGACACGACGGTTCTTTACTGTTCCTCCGCTTGGATCCTCGTCAGGTGAGGCGACTTCCTCTGGCGTCGTTCACCCGCAAGATTTGCAATACCTTCTCTTCTCTTTACTACCCGAGAGTCATATTTTGTAGTTTGGAGAAAAGGAAAGGAAATTCACGGAAAGTGACGGCTGAACTCTTGCAAAAGTCAGAAGAAAGTGAACCATCTTTTTGGCCGTTATGAGGAGAAAGTGCCATTACTTTAGCATCAGCGCTAACATTAGCAGCAGGTAGGCTCACCTCTCCTCCACTCTCCCCGCCTTCCTTCTGCATCTGTGGATTTTACAAATTTTGTTTTCAGCAGCTCTTTTTCTATTTCTGTCCAAACTGATAGGAAATTGATTTTGAACACACTTTAAATTCCAGCTCGGCAAGATGTGGATGACATTTTTCAGATTCAAAATATTTCAGAAAGACAAGTAATGAAAAACAGAAATTGAAGTGACAGCCATTTCCGTTGGCTCGTCACTTCAGTCGCCACTTCTCCGCCCAAATTTGTTTCTTCCTCCGACAGCGGCTGACACCATTTTCACATTCAGGAGACACTTTTGCATTTTCCATCTCATCCCGTTTTTCTGCGATAGCGACACATGGTAATAAGATGTTTGCATGTTTGAAGTCGGGAGCGGCCGTGGTGGTTTTCTCCGACTTGGACAACAGCTCGCCGAGCTGGAGGCGGCAGCACATCTGCACGCCAGCGGAAATACCGAACTCTTGCATGCCTCTTTGATTGTTACATTCGAGATATCATGTGTGCAAGCCGGCTGGGCTGCTGCAAACCATTAGGCTCAGTAACTAGTGGCTTGTAAAATATGTTTGGAAATCCCGGAGACAAAGTCAAAGGGGATGAGATGGGGATTCCACATGGTTAGTCCAGGAGATGATAAACAAACGGGGACAGCAATGGAGTCCCGGTGATATACTGGACTGGGGAGGATGAAAAAGGAAGCAGGTCGGGCGAGGGCGGGAGAGGGAGGGGGGCGCTTCTGATTTATTTAAAGCTGCTTTAAGGCCTGCGTATCCGAGAACACGACTGGTTTAGTGGATCGCATCAGCCGACATCTTTTAGAAATTTTGATCTCGCATCACTCTAAACCCGCCAGGACCTGCCTGGAAGGACAGGAAATGTCCAACTTTCTTTTTCTTTTATTCTCTTCTCTTTACCAAGCGAGAGGACCAAAGCCAGCTTTAACCTCCGCCACATCAGTTACAATGCATCAGCAAATTAAATATGTCAAGCTGTAAATCTTGTTTAAGGCTAAATTTAGAGCAACGCTTTCCAGATCCCAGATTAAAGCCTTTTGTCAGCGCTTCATATTTTTAACTCAAACTCCAGAAGAGCAGCCTTGCATGTTCAGTTATTGGGGGTGGGGGGAATACATTTCTGTACCACCAGAAAAAAAACATACAAGACTCAGTGGCGCATCATTACCAGTTAAAATAATGAATTCACATTTCTTTCATTTTAAAACAATACACTGAAAAAAACTTTTACAGTCAGTATCTTGTTTTACTATTATTTGGTAAAAGTGTCCAGGGCAGAGGATGGAGTCGTTCAGTCATGTACTTAATAACTTTACTGAAGGATCTGATTACTTCCCCCATCTCTCCCCCCTCTGGTACGACTCCTCTCCAATAGGTAAACGAGGGGAAAACAGGTGGCGTCGTTATCGGCCGCTGCGTCACGTCTCAGGGGGGAAAACTTCCATCGGGCGTGGACGACGTACAGCTTTATAAGCTCCGATCTGGATTCCAGATCCCAACGCGCTTCTCTTCCCCTATGCAGCTTTGCGAGCATTCCTGGCGAGAGCGGCCCGCGTGGAAACGGCTGCATCATCGTTGCCGAGGCCGACCACTGGCAGCCAGCAGAGAGCAGAGAGCAGCGAGCGGAGAGATCCTGCGAGCAGCTGGCCTCCACCAAGAGGCCCAGATGATCTGGGCAGGTCATCAGCGAGGCCACATCAAGGAGCGGCAGCACTTCAAATTCTCCGCGTTAACTTTTATGACAAGTGTTTATGCAAGGTCATGCACATTGACTTCCACCTCTTTTACGTTTTTCCTTCCTTTCTTTCTCTCTTTTTCGTCAGGGTCGAAGGGACGCATGTGTCAGATAGTGATGTATCTTGTTTGCTGATCTCCAGAGGGGATTTTTTTTTCCTCCTCCTCTTTCTTCTTCTTTTCTTTTTCTTCTTCTTCTTCTCAACGATTCACGTTTTATAGGGGAAAATTTTTTTTCTCTCTCTTAACCCCCATAAAAAGTTTCTTTCAATGCAGTTTGTAGCGCCACAGTATACAAATTCGGTTACGACAACTTGTTCTCATTGACTCCAGCACTGAGAACCTGAACCAGGACCAGGGCTTTCACCACCGAGTTCACAAAGTCCAGCTTCACCCTGAGAACTGAACCGAGGCTGGGTTTGATGTGGGTATGGAGACTCCACCACGGACTGACTGGGCACCACATGTGGGCGGGGCTAATCACTTTCCAGCCGTTGTCATTCAGAATCAGGGCTCTAACATCAGCGAGGAAGCCGGAAAATGTGGCTCGGATCCCAGATGAGACGTCAAACCCTCAGACTCTGAATCACGTTACGGTTTGGGGCCAGTTTCATTCATCCTTGTTGCGGCAGAATCCAGGAGAGAATTGGTGCTGGACGGAAAAAAAGCAGAGCGAGTCTTGAGTGGAATGAAGGGCAGGGAGAGGCTGCGGTCTGGTTGTCGTTAGCCCCTATTGCTCAAATGTGTGTGTGACTGTAACCCTGCTGGGCACCGCAGGGTGTCCCGCTGGAAAATACGGCTGGGCGGAGGGAGGAGGAGAGAGAAGAAACGGCGGAGCGGCGTGCTTCTCATCAAACATCTGCAGGGAGGCCGCGTTCACCTTCTCCTCTGTCTGATGTCAGACTTCCGCGGACGTTAGTTTTTATGTGGATTACATGAAGTCAAATTTTGCGGCGGTTATTATCAGCTTTTATATTTCTTTTTTCTTTTTTTCCCTACAGCGAGTCTACAGTGATTTACACTCACTCGCCACTTTTTTAGGTACATCTTGCTTCTACTATGTCTGTGTTTATAATGGAAGGATGGAGTAACAATTATTGTTATTATCATTATATTATTATATATAATGTTTATATAATAATTAAAATAATTTATGGGTAAAGCTCCTGCAGATTTTAGAAAAAAAAGAAAGAAAGAAAAATCACAAAAGTTAGAAAATGCCAGATCAAAGATTAATTCCAGAGCAGCTCCGTTCACTCTGATCTGATTGATTGATTGATTGATTGATTGATTGATTGATTGATTGAACTGGTGGTCAAATGTGGAAGAGCTCCACCGTCTTGTCAGCGCCTGGGCGGAGGCTCTTTAAAAGACAGAAAGAAAAGCCAATATTCACTCTCTCCACTTTCCACTGAGCCAGTTGTTAACAACAAGGCCGGAGCTCCAGCTGGGCCGATCATCAAGGCCAAAAAAACAAAAGGAGCTCCGCCTAGAGAGGAAGGCGGCGTGCATGTGGGGAGCTCCTGGCCTTTACAGGGCCAGGGCCCCCAGAGACCACCCTGCCGCTGGGCCATCCAGCCAGCTCACTAACACTCTTTACTGGAGGCAAAGCTCATCGTCCGCCTCATTGAACCACGGTGGGAAGCAGCGGAGGACAGCCATGACCACCACGGGACATTACTGCACCATGCAGCCTGTAATTAGACCACACACTCACAGACACACACACACACACACACACACACAGCATCTTCCAAAGTGAGCGTCTCCTAAATTGCTGGATCGATTTCATGCGTCCTCCTCGTGAAGATCCCAGAGAGAACATTTGGGAAAGTGAAAGTGGAAGAAAAACTGGAAAAGTGATTGGAGGAGCATCGGGCGACACAGTTACCTCTCAGCCAGAGGGCTGCAGGTTCGATTCCCAGGGCCTTTCTGTGTGGACTCTGTATGTTCTCCCTTTGGTTTCATCCTTGGTTTCCGCCCACAGTCCAAAGACGTCAGGGTTGAACAGACCGACTGGTTCTGAACGGATGTTCAGTCTCTGTTTGACTGTGTGACTGACTGGTGACGGGTGCAGGGTGGGACTCCACCTTCACCCTGCAGACAGCCAGGACAGAGCACAGTAGACCCTGGACAATGTATGGAGGTGAAGCAGTGACAGAAAACGGACGGATGGATGGATGGATGGATGGATGGATGGATGGATGGATGGACAGTCCATAAGGCCCGAGTTTAAAGCCAAAAGAGGAAGAAGAAAAGGTGAAGCAGTGGTAAAAATGGATGGATGGAAAGATGGATGGGTGGACAGAGGGTGGATGGATGTATGGATAAATAGACAGTCCATAAGACCCCAAATTGAAGCCAAAAGCTCAATGCGTCTCTTGCTTGTCTGCTGTTCCATGACGCAGGACAAGAACCGAGCCCACAGGCCACCACAGCCTCCATGCCAGACCTCCTCTTTCATCTCCCCCATTTCTTTTATGAAGCCCTGGGCCTTTCTTCCCCGACAAGGGAGAGTGAAACAATAAAGCCAAGCGATAAATGTTACAGCCCACTAACGGGATGAACTGGGCGGATCCTGATGAAAGCGGCGGGGCGAGCAGGAGCGGCAGCGCTCTCGTCCTGCTCGCGTCGCCCAGCGTGTCGCTCCTTCTGTTACAAGCTCCGCCAGCCGAGCGTGACGCCGCTCGCAGCCGATTGCAGCCGCACGCACAGGTCCTCGCAGGTCCTCGCAGGTCCTCGCAGGCCTTCGTCCTCCCTTGAAGGGCTTTGCTTTTGCTTCTCTGCTCAGTTTTAAGCAGGCGTGGGCAAACTATGGCCCGAGGGCCATATGCGGCCCATTAAGTTTTTTCATCCATACCGTCCATATTTAATCCATGTTTTCAGTATTTTAAGACTCATTTCAATAAAGAGCTAAATACCATGGAGCTTCACAGACACTGATTTCGTTGTAACTTTGGTTTTGTTAATTTTTTTAATTGATATTAAAGCAGCATGTTTTCTACATATGCCATGATAGATTTTTTTTCCTCCTATGAGGTAGCTCACCAAAACACTCCATCCATCTGCTGCTGCTCCAGCCCCTCTCAAATTTTACAACCCATTGTGGCCCAACCAGTCAAAAAGTTTGCTCACTCCTGGTTTTGAGGGAAGTGACTTGGCTTTGTAGGTCCTCACCGGCCCTCTTGCTAGAAGGTCTGTCTTTTTTCACGGACGATTCCATGACGTTACCCTGACGTCATGTCAAACTGTGGCCTCAAACCGTGGCCGTTAAAACCTCAGCTGCCGTGGGTGGAGCTCTGGGCGGACGCTTCACAGTAACGCTGGAAGAACGCCCAAAGGCCCCCTTTGATTACAGCCACCAGTGTTTTCACAGCAACACAGGGTGGAAAAAAATGGGAAGGAGCTTCAATGATTTCCTTTGAAAAATTGATTCCGAATTTATTAGGGGCTCCTGCGAGGGTGTCATATACAGTCCCAGCCCTCCCTCGCCTCTAAAATCCTAAATCTCTCAGGCAGAAGCTTTTAAAACTTCAAATGCGGTGAGATCTGCTTACATATGTCATGCTATAGCCCATATAGCCTGCTGTAACGCCCCCCCTTTACTTTCCAGCATGCGTTCAGAAAGAGAGGAGGGGGCTCACAGTTAAAACACCACTCAGGCTGTCTGGCTTTCCCATCAGAGGCTGCGCTCAGCTCAGGTGGCTCCGGAAACCATCAGCAGCTCCAGGATCCTTAATGAAGGAGCCCAACGGCTTGGCAGAGAAAGTAGTTTGCTTATGCTCTGTTGGTTTAGTGGAGGAGGTGGGAGGAGGGGCATGTCTCAGAGGGCGGAGCCAGCAACAGGGGTTGGGAGTGTTGTCACGAACCTAGATGAAATCTGAGTGCCCTTTCTGACATCACAAAGGGCTGACAAACTGAATTTCTCCCAATTTCTGGAGTGTTCACTGACAGTCGTTTTTAGAAAGCGTACAAAAAAAAACTGAATTTTGCAGAATGTGGGACCTTTAAGACACCACTGCTCAACTTCAAAGCGAGATTACAGTCAAATGGTTTTTGGACTCGTGCACATGTGGAGCGGGTGCCTTGAAAACGCTCTCTTCTGCCTTATGCCAACATTCAGATCATTGCAGCTTATTCCTAATCCAGATTTTAAAAATTAGTGCCCCTATATAAAACTGGCAGCTGTTGTCATCGGCAGCAGCAGCAGCAGCAGAGCTGAACTGAGCTGAGCTGAGCTGAGCTGTGCTGAGCTCACCTGTGATTTAGTGCACACAGCGAGGAAACCATAGACGCTATAAAGGAGCAGCAATGCAGCTCGGAGCTGCTGCCTCTTTAAAGCTGTCCAGTGTTACTAAATTTTAATCAAACATTTGGAGTCTCGGGTGTCATGGCAGGCTGAAACACATGCAACAGGTGTATGCAGATAAGACAGAGATCGCCTGCGAGTCCGAAAGCTGGTTGGACGGCAGCCTGCAACCGCTCCCTCAGTATTAATATATCATGTGTCCAACACAGGCAGCGCAGCAAACACAACTCATGCACGGTTATGGTTTCTAAACACAATAGCAAATGCATTAAGGGACAAGCTGAACTAGGTCAGTCATCCATAGTCATTTTTGGTAGGAACCTGTAAAAATGCACAATTCCTGATGTGCAAAAGAAAGAATAGACACGACGCACTGCACTTCTCAGTCCAAAACATTTCATTTGTCATCAGGTTGGTTTGTTTCATTGAAACAGCTGCACACACTGCTGTCTTACAGCCAATCAAAGGCTCTGTCAGCATGTGATGGGAGACTTCCTGGAAAACTCAGTCCCTCTGAAGCAAAAGTCTCCACTTGTGTGATCTTCAAATGCGACTTGGCTCCCACTGCTTTTTCACTGAAAAATCTTAAAAATCAACACACTTCTGTTGGGTTTATTTTTCTAGTCTCAGTTTCAATTTGTGCAAGTTTGCGATTGGCAGTGAAGCGGCACTGAACGGCGGATGCGGGCCATGTGACTGGTGGAGTTGACGGGTGGATCGACAGCAGCTGGGCTCAGTAGCCAATAAGGAGGAAGCCCCACCTCCTCGTCACAGACACTCGAAACAGGCGGGAACTGCCAAAGCTGTCGCATCAATATGCTTTCTGAATGTTTCCATGTAAAAATCCCAGTGGAATCATTTTGTTCCCCACCAGAAAAAAATTAAGCTGAGCCAAGAATATGAAAAGACTCTTTTGTTTTTCCTCCTGCCATTTTTTCTTTCCTGAAATATGTTTCTTGTTGTTTCAGAAATATACGCCTGCCATCGAGTTGCACCCTGAAGATTTCCAAACTGATTTAAGTGACATTGGGCTATTAGCACGCAGTTTCCTTTTTTAACACGTCTACTAGGACCTTCCTGTCAGCACAGGAAGCCCTGAGAACCGCGGAGACCCGGACTGCAGAGGGCCCACAGGAAGTGGATATTGTTCCTGCGGCCGCCTGGTTCAGCCGCTCAGGTCGTTTTTTTACTCAAATTAACTCTGATGGGGTGCGAGAAGAGGACAGAAGAGAAGAGAAGAGAAGAGAAGAGAAGAGAAGAGAAAAGAAGAGAAGAGAAGAGAAGAGAAGAGAAGAGTCTCTCTCTCTCTCTCTCTCTCTCTCTCTCTCTCTCTCTCTCTCCGCTCGGCTACCTGAGCACTTTAGTGCTTTGGGAAGTTGTTCCACATGCAAACAGCAGCCGTCATCAGTGTCACAGATATATATAGTGTTACATTTCCCAGCGCAATACTGCTCCTTTGAATTGGAGCAATAATCACCCCACGTGCAACGTCGCTTGAATGATTTTTTTTTTTTAAAGTGCAGCAGGGGCGTAAATCTGGCCCTCCGTCATTGTAACATGTGCAGCTGAGCAGCACATGTTAAAGGACCTCCTGCCGCCTCAGAAAACAAAAAAAAGGGCCCTCTTGATAGATTTCTTGCAGGTGGAGCAGATGCACAAAGGCACGATGACGGCCGGTGCAAACATGAACCTGATGTTTAGCCTGACCTCTCTGGGTGCTCGACCCCGCCGTCCCGGAGGAAGCGATGCTTGTTGCTTGTTAGCTTTGTATCTTTTATCTGCAGCCGGTCGGTCGGTCGGTCGGTCGGTCGACCTTCAGGTAAACGTCAGTAGCTACAGCATGAAAACATCCTCGGCCTCGCCGCTGCAGGGAGAGCGTGTTGAGCGTCGAGGCGCACAGGAGACTAATAGCTTGAAGCATCTCTCACTTTAGGATTTCTTCTCTTTTTTTTAAGGATTTATGTTGTGATCAAGCTGCATTTAAAAGTGCCAAAAACAATATAGAGAGACAACACCGAAGGTTCTACATTCTGCCCCCACTGTTGTGTGGAGTAATGCACTCAGAGTGTAAAGTGATTTGCACAAAGTAAATGTTTTGTCTTCCATTTGGTGCTGGTGAAGTGGATGGATGGATGGATGGATGGATGGATGGACGGATGGATCAGAAACAAAGACCTTTAGTCTTGCAACAGATCCTGGTCTCTGTCCAAATCTCTTGGAATAGATTTTTGGCATTTGGACTTTTTTGACCGTATTTTATCGACACTACTTCATTGTCAACGTACATAAAAAAGGAGGAAACTTTGTTTCACCCCTAGAATGTCGCTCCACTGTTAGATTTTAACGGATCCCATTCTGTTTGTCAGACTGAATCCGTCAATCCTCTTCTGCCAGCAAAGGAAGAAAAAAAACGTTGAAAAATGATTCTGCGTTTTCTACAGGAATATGAAAAAAAAAATGTCCGTTATTAAATTCTACAGGCGTGCATTTTTTCTGTGCACAGTGTGAACGTCCTTTGGCACACGTGACACATGATTTGTGTTGCGCAGCACCGCAACAAAACACGCTAAAGCCTCCGCCTGAACGCGAGCGCACCTCCGTCCCTGCAGACGCTGTGATCAAAGACAGACTGGCTGTTGTTTCTGCTGCAAACAGACTCACAGGTGACGTGCTGGATGAGTCGAGTGCCGGCGCTCCACTTCAGAGGTGGCATCCCCTCGGCGTCACGCAGTTCTTCCCCCATAAAACACTTTTCGTGCAGCCCTGTAAAGGAAAGAAAAGAAAGAAAAGTCCTGTAAAAGTTTAAAGGTGAAGTCAAATACGGAGGGTTTTAGTTTTCACCCACCGGCGTTGGACTCCAAACCCGCACACTTTCTCCTACCGAGGCAGCCGATCTGGGGGGAGGAAATGAAAAGAAATATTAATGTGCACACTGTGACTTATTATATTATATTTCTATGGGTGTAACCTAAATATGGGACTTAGCGATGAGGGATGGCAGCCGTTTTCACACACAGATTGTTTCTCCCACCTCCCCCACAAAGGCCCCATTGTGTATTAAGTCTTTTCATATATTCTACGCATGAAAATAAATGTCCCAGTAATCCCAGTGTATTGTGACATCACATGCCCAGTAGACTGTTCAGCATCCGTCTTGCCGACCTCCCGTGGAAAGCGTTTTCAAATCCTGTTTTTTTTTTTTTTTTTATGTTCAGTCTTAATTTTCCTTGCACTCCTTCGCCAGTAAGTTTCCAACGACTCGAGCGGTACAAGAGCAGCTCGCACCCTCGGACGGCACTTTCACATTTACACGGACGGACGTTTGCATCACGCTTTTCTCAGTCAGCAGCATGTTTCTAATTCACCTCGGGCCTTCACCAGATGAATGATCAACGTGGCTGGTGGTGACACAGACACAGCTAACGTCTCTGAATTAGCTCCAGCAAATCTGATTGGTCCGATTTGATTTGAAAACAGAAACAAAAAACTTGCTCCGTCACTTTTTGAGCAGATGACGCCGCCTAAGATCCGACGAAATCCTCCCACGCATATGAACGTATTGCTGCTCATCTTTTAAACCGCCGCTTGCTTTTTCTTTTTTTTTTACCTCGCAAAGGTCATGTTTATGAAAACAGACGGATCGTATAGGGACATCCGTGACTCTTCCCGGACGTCAAAGTTTTGGGGCAAGCAGATTTGGCCTTATCAATGTGTGGGAGAGGCAGAAAAGATGACAGCGACGTGAAGGAAAGATAAAGAAAAAAGATTCTTTGGATAAGAGCAATTCAGCTATGGAGCCCTCAACCTTCCCACCGACCTCCCTGACACGGACAGACACTCCTCTCGCGTTTCTCCGTGTCCCGAAAATCTTCAAACGGCCGGAGCGAGAAAAGAAATGGGAACCAGTTTCTTCACACTGTATTGTACAGGAAACACAATGTGTTGATGGCACAACAGAGAGAATAGCACAGGCGCTGTTGACTAAACAGAGGCAAAGTGTCACAGTGGCAGCAGGCTTCTGTCGGAGCAACTCCAAGGTTAAAGCCTCGCCCTGCGCCCGCAGCCGTGGCCACGCCCACCGCTGGGGCCACACCCACCGCCGTGGCCACACCCAACACCGAGACAGCGGTGGCTGTGCCTCAATTCAGCCCATCGGACCAATCTGCTGTTAAAATGTCATTAAAAAAATGAAAGTTTTCTTTCTGCAAACAATCTTGTTGTTTCAAGGTTGCATCATCCTCAGCTTTTTTCAGCATGTAAACGTACTAATTCAACAATAGAGCACGTGGGAAGCTTTTACCAGAGTGAAGAATTTCAGAAAACTCTGCTTTACTGTTTGTATGTTTGTTTATCCCTTCGATTTGGCATCATCTTTTTCTTACAGGGTTTGATTTCTGGTTAGATTTTTTGTTTTGTTTTGTTCAAGCTTTAAATTCCGTCATATCTGAGTCTAAAAGCGCAGTACTCTACGTCCGCCACTGCCTTGATGTTTGTACGAGCGAACAACGCCAAACAACGACATTTGATGCCCCAAATGTCTTGGTCTTGTCTTTGTCTTGATGCTCTCTAGTCTTGATAATGTCTCAGTCTCAGTTGGTTGGTGCAGTCATGACTACAACACCACCCTCTCTGTTCTGTCTCTGGGGGGGGGCGCAGGGGCAGGGGGTGTTCATAGCCTCATCAGAGTGACTCATTTGTGATCAGTGTGTCACTTTAGTCCACGCTCTGCAGGCGCTGTGTTTGCCTGCGGCCTGTACGCTATCAGTGGTAATCGCAGTCAGTGCACATTTGAATACACTCTTTATAGGCTCATGCAAATGGGAGCGTTAAAGTGTTAACAGTGCCAATTGTGGTGTTTGCTCTGGTGTGTGCGGGGAGGGGTGTGGGGGGGAGGCAGGTGCGTGGCCATTTACAGCCGCGCCATCTGTGCGCCGGGCGGCGCTCGCAGCGGCAGCGGCACTCACGGCGACGGCAACGACCGCAAACCGAAAAACCTTTTTCTCGTTCCAGTCAGGCGCCAGGCCGAGCGTTGGAGGCCCGGAGCGGCTGCGGCTAAAACAACATCTGTCGGCCGGCCCCTGACTGACACGATGACATATTTTCTTTGAGTGGCAACGCAACACAAAGCATCTTTCCATAGCATTTACATGAGCGCTTAGACTGGCAAATGGTCCCGGCCGAGGGCCGAGCAGGTGGAGAAGACGCTGCTTGTCTGTGCGTCTCAGACATTTTTGCAAAACAGCCAAGAAAAAAAAAAAACTGTCAGAATTCTCGCAGAGACGGCACGAAAACCGACGAGGAGCGTGTGATCAGAGAACTGAGGAGCCAAGGCAGCAGCAGCAGCAGCAGAGAAGCCAGAGCAGCAGCAGCAGCAGCAGCTGCAGGTTTTTCTCAGACTTTCCCCCAAAAAAAGTCAGCGGCGGCTGAAGACTGACGGACATTTGCATCAACTTGCAAATGTGGCCGAGGAAGTTGGGCTGATTTGCCTTCGTCTCCTTGCACCTTGTGTCAATGTTTCAAAATGATTCCGACACACCCCATTCCACTACCCCGCCCCCAACCCCTCTCCAACCCCCCCCAACACCGCCCTCAGGAGGCGGAGCCACGATGGTCCTGCGGAGCCGAGCAGGTGGGCAGCAGACTGATCACCCTGCCTGGTTTGTTGCTTCAAACGTCGGTTGAGGAGTCGCCTTTGGTTTCGCAGCTGATGCGTGGGGTGGGGGAGGGGGAGGACATGCGAGAAAAACACCAAAAGAACAGGTGTCAGTCAGCAGGAGAAGCGACTGCTCAGGTGGAGACGATAAACAATACGGACAAGTGGGAGAATCTCTCTCACGCGATTCAATTTGGATAGATAGATAGATAGATAGATAGATAGATAGATAGATAGATTCCTGTATTTTCATTCAGACATGACATCAGAGATACACTGCAGAAGGAAATTATGATGCTTTGGTCACAATCCAAAAAATTAAGTGATTGTGATGTGATTATTAAGTGAAGTGAGATTCACCGGATTGCAAAGGTCATATTTGTACATGTGGTACTTCATTGTCTGGGTCGGGGGACAGGGGCATGTGAGAGAAACACCAAAAGAACAGGTGTCAGTCAGCGGGAGAAGCGACTGCTCAGTTGCAGACGACAAATAATTAGAGTCGTAAAATCTCTCTCTCACCAATTCAAGTTGAATAATTTTGCATTTCGCAAACTGCAGCCGAGGAACAACTCCAGTTTGACTCCAGTTTGACTCCAGTTTGACGGATTGACCACTTCCAGTCTCATTTGTAGACGTCAAGCTTCTCTGCAGGCTGCTCTTTTTTTTTGTTCTTCCTTTCTTGTCACGCACCACCGACGGCGACTGTGCGACTGTGCGAGTGTCCCATGCAGCCGCATTACAGAGCAGGTTATGACAGTAAACACAGGCCACCATCATGACGAGCCAGCAGCTGTTCATGAGGGCGCGTTGCCTTCAGGAGCAGCAGCAGGAACCACTAAAAAATGTGCAAAGATGCATCTCAGGATGGGTTTTTTTTGACACATCGTTCATTTTCCCCTTGAAAAATGTTTAATGTTCTGATCCGTTGGAGAGAATCAGTCATTCATTAGTTTAGTGCCGCTTTAGAGAACTGATTTGTGTGTTTGCACCACTTTTTGCACTTGATTGCTGAAACGTTATTTTTGCGTGTTAATTATTTATTCATTTTTTTCTCTTTATTTGAACAACTTTGTCAGAAGTCAGAGTACAGCCACTAACTGGACCACACCACTGGGATTCGGAACTGTTCCCGACCCCTGGGCCAGAACATCTCTATGATGAGTAATAAAATAACACACACACACACACACACACACACACTGACCGAGTCCAACAGTAAATTCACGTGCATCATCAAAGTATAATCCCAAACCAAGTCCAAACTAATGAATGGGCCAGCTGACCGGGTCTTGATAGATTCTGACGATTCTGATTGGAGAACATGTTTCCTGGACAGTAAACCTTTAATTACTGACGTGAACTTGACAGTTCGGCTCGTGTAAATGAGACAAAATGTCATCAGCCTAGTTTTTGGCCCAGAAGATTTCTAGGCTTTGTTCTGAAGGTATAGAAAGGCCCTGAGGGTTGGCAGTGTCTCCTCCCTCAGGTCGCCCGCTCGCGGCCTCTCCAGTTGCTGTTTGCCGCAACAAAAGCGTGTCAAACCAGTGCTTGGTGGCTCCCGGGCAAACACAGTCGTAAAACAGTCTTTGGAAAACTCATCTATGCCAACGTCTGTTTTTGCTGCTGCTGCTGCAGCAGCGCTCCCACCTGCAGCCAACAACAAGACGCCCAAGCCTTTGCATTTCACAGCTGTGACTTTTTTCAATTATTATGCACGATCAAATCAATGAAATCCTGGAGCTTCACAGAAGGAAATCACTCCACCTAATCCCAACGTTCTTGTGGCCGTGTCATCAAACTTACAGTGACAACAGCAGACGAGGAGAACAGCTCCATCCTGCTTTGAGATGTCACTCAAGTATCAGTAACTGGCTTTTTCAGCTCTTTAATGTGTCGTTTTTTTCGTTACTGCCGTGCCAGCTAACACACCCCAGAAAAAAACACAATAGAGAAAAAAAAAATTGTTTTCCACTTAATGGGCCGAAACTGCTTCAAGTCAAACGGGACATCAAAGTCTTCCACACGCTTGATTGTGATGTCACCACACAAGCAAGTGTATGGCCACAATACAGGCTTCAATTGTATTTGGGCAACATCAGAATAGTTGTGTGAATTAGACAATGTCACCAGAGGCTTCATTAATGCAGTGGTGGGGTGGGGACGGGGGGGTCATTATTTTGGGTGAAATATACCTTTAACTGTTCTGTTTTGTTTTGTTTTAAAAGTTACCCAAAATATTATGACCACACCCACTGTGCAATAAACCTGTTATCTGAATACAATCATTTTAATTGTCCAAGCATGTGTGTGTGTGTGTGTGTGTGTGTTTCCCTGGCCCTGTCCTGTTGCCTCTATGTGCCTGCGGGACCTGTCAGCTCTAACAACACGCTAATTAAGTGGGAGCTCCTTGTCAAGAAGCGACGGAGCTACACATTTCTTATTGGATTACAAGGTGCTGGGAAAGAATGCAGGGGGCCGCCGGTGTCGACCCCCATTCCCCCCACCCTCCACCCTACCCCACCCACCCACCCCGCCTCTTGCTGATGGTAACAGCCCCGCAGTGAACAGAGATCCCACCCTGCTCCTTCACGCTCGCTGACCGCCGATGCAAAACAGGGCATGTGCCATCTATTCCCAGAGTCAAAATAAGCCACCGTGCCTCCCACAGGACATCGTGTGTTGGACTTGGTGGGTTGTTTTTTTTTTTGCTGCACTTAATAGATTGTTAATGTGCCAAAGGGACTGTAGCGTATCAGGTGGGCCGGGAGGAGCAGCGTGACAGCAGCAGCAGTGGAACGGATGGTTTGCTCCCACACCTGGAGCCCTGCATGTGTGTGTGTGTGTGTCTGTGCGTGTGTGTATATGTGTTGCAGGTTGTTACAGGGCTGGGTGATAAAACAATAAAGTGAGATGAGCACACAGTCAGTCAGTGGCAGGGCAGCCAAATGCCGCCTGTGCAGGGGAAGAATAGAGCTGTTGTTGCTCCTGCAGGGAAAGTCCGGCCTGTGTGTGTGTGTGTGTGTGTGTGTGTGTGTGTGTGTGTGTTTTGTTTCTTTTTAATCTGATCACACTGTGTCTGACATGATGCCGCCTTTCTAGTGACTGTTGATCCAGTGGTCCAAGCTGCTGGTTTCCCCTGCGTGGCTGCGCTACGTGTGCAGAGCGCACTGATTTGGCTGAGAAACATTAAAACAAACAGGGATTAAACTAAACTAGACAACAAAAAAAAAGGCACCGATTTTTCTCATTAAGTGAATTAAATTGAATCAAAATTGCCCCACTCATTCAACAAGAATTATTTCCAGGAACAGATCACCGAGAGTCAGAAACCAATGCTGTGTCTATTAGCATAGAGGAACTAGGAAGTTTCTGTCTTTTCCTTTATGAATGAAAATGGTTATTTTTTAATGTAAAGAAACAGCAGATGCACCTCTAAGAAGGCAGCAGTGTTGCACCATGTACCTGCAGTCAGCCAGAAGGTGGATTTACTCGAAGTCTGTTGGCCTTCTGCTGACATCACAGCCTGTGCAGTCAGAAAGAAAATGTGAGAAGACAGGGATTAGTTATTATTATTTGGATTATGCGTCCATTGCCTTGAAATGCTACTAAATCCAGCACACTGGGCTTTTAAGTCTGCGAGTCATCTCGCGTCTGCATCTGGTCCACAAAACATTTCACACGTGCGGTTACGCTCGCATAACACTTTGAAAGTCGAGGAGATGAGAAGAAAGAAGAAGAAAAAAAAGGGGGAAGTGTCCTTTAAAAGTAAACAAGAGCCTGGACTTGGTGACATTTAACGCAACCACAACACAACCACATTAATCTGCGTCAGCAACAAACTGAGCCTTGAAACCAGAGCTGTGAAAGACAAAATTCCCAGAGCCGGCTCACCAGCGCGCACATGCGTGCCAGTGTGTGTGCGCGTGCACGCCGGGGGCTCGTGCACGGGTGTTTTCCTTTTCCCAGCATCACAGCATGAAGGAAAGTCTGCAGACAAACAACACCTGCGTGCGTACCCCAAACATAATGCTACTGTGTGAACTGCAACTGCTGATAAGGAGCCAGCGGAGTGGAGGGTGTGTGTGTGTGTGTGTGTGTGTGTGTGTGTGTGTGTGTGTGTGCGCGCGCACGCTGGGGAAGGAGAGGCTGAGGGGGTGAGTCAACAGAACCTCTTCACTCTCTGCTGACATGTTAAATCTCACAGTGTGGAAATGAGGCCTTGGAGGACTTCAGCAGATTCTTATCAGTGGCAGTTAGTGCAGACAAACACTGGCACTCGCTGCCAGCGCACATTCTCACACACAATACCCGCTGCTAATGCACACATAAACGCACACAGACAGACAGACATATTTTCAACCTGTCATATTTGGTATATACTTATGGCAACATATATTCATTATTCATCATACTTTAATTATTAATATATTAATTTTTTTTGTCGTTCTGTATTTGCGTGCAATGACGATAAAGTTAAATCTAATCTGAATCTAATTTTTACACACACACACACACACACACACACACACACACACACATACCAGTTATAGCGGAGTATTTTAATGGGTTTGGACAAAAAACATATGCATGTACATACTGTATATATAGATATATACACATATATTATAATAAATATATATATATGTGTGTATAAATATATCTGTGTGTGTATATGTACCGTTTTGATGCGTGTCATTCAGTTTTGACTGTACATGGGCACACACACACACACACACACTGGTGGCATGCTAACGTCATCAGCAGCAGAACGACCGGCAGCTGAAACAGCAGCTCCTAGAAACACCATCGACACATCAGCTCCGTTCGCTCATGAACAGAAATGACTGAGCAACAGTCAGAACAGGAGGATTTTCTTCTTGTTATTTTTTGACAGAAGCTAAAGCTTCTGTCACAGAAACAAACAGTTTGGCTGCAGGCAGCGTTGCGCTGATGAAATATCTGCGCAAGAGAGTCGAGGAATTCTGCTCGGATTCGGCGTCGGGCAGGTCGGCGTTTCTCAGCTCGTAAGGAGCTCATGTTGGAAGTCATGCAATGGAAAGTCTCGCACGCACGCACAGACACACACACACACACAGAGATACAAGCACAGAGAGACACATCGGGCTCATAACTGGAAAGGAATGAGTGGAGAAATGCATCTTGAACAGATGAAGTGATGCTGCTGGTAGATTTATGAGCCCAATATCCTGTTTCATTCCCCCGGAGAACACGGCTCCACTGTGTTTACCATCACATGCACGCTTTATCTGTACGTTGTGTTTTGTGTGTCTGTGTGTGTGTGTGCGTGTGAGCTCAATACACGACTACCCCATGAGAACAATGCACCCAGCGTTGGCGCACCTTGACTTTAGAGACGCCTCTCAGTTTGAAAGAGTTAAATATTTGCTGTCTGGCTGCGGCTGAACGTCTTCGCTCTCTGAGTTACAATCAAGATGTTGTGACATAATTTATTGGCCGCGGTGATTTGCAAAGAAGGCCCAAGTGTGGACAATATATTTCAGATACATCTGCTGAATTTCTTTTTTTTTTTCTTTTTTGTTTTTTTCAAACCATCTGGACAAAAATACTGTCAGTATTTTATCCAAAATATGCCAAGTTTTGAAATAAAACTGAGACCCAAACTCAAAACATGAGGCAGTTATTTATGGAGACCTTGTGACAGCAGATGTTGCGAGACAGCTACAAATACTTTAACTGCATACTGTAACCTTAAATTACTTTGAGGCCTTTGCTTCAATACATATTCATTTTATTTACTCTATATTTTAAATGTTCAATGAAACAAATATCTCAGGTGACTGTAGATATATTTAACAACAATAAAAAATAACATTTTTATTTCCTAGTTTTTTTAATTAGATTTTTTTTTTAAATACATTTTTCAACTGAAACTTGCAATGAAAGACTTGTTGGAAAAAAGTTCAATGTCATCAAGTTTATTGACATGAGTGGGAGGGGTGGTGTTGTGTTTAAATACTCTACACAATAAAATTATCAAACATGCACATGTAAAATATTATATACACACAGTACATAAATACGGCTTTGGAGGAAGAAGAGAGGCAGCGCCTGCCTGTGTTTTAGAGTCGGCTGGAGCCGATGGAACCGTGACTTGAAATGCCGTCCGAACCGAGACGTTTATAGTGCAACGGAAAAAAGAAAAGAAAAAGAAAAGCTGGAGATCAGTGGAATGCTTGACTCATGGCGGGCGTGGGTCTCTTCAGGATGGCCTCCACGGAGAAGGACAGCGAGCCGCTGCTGCTCCGGCTCCCCGCAGCCTTGGACAGAAAGTCTTTGGTGAAGCCGCTGCTCGCTTTCCCAGCCTGGACGGAGGAGGTGGAGGAGGAAGAGGAGGAGGAGGTGGTGGAGCAGCCGCCCCTCAGCTGGCGGGCCGCTTCCTCCAGCAGCTCCCTGCAGTACGGAGCCTTCAGCTCGGGCCTGGAGCCGCCGAAGAGGCTGCAGCCGCCGCTGCTGCTGCCGCCGCTGCCGCTGCCACCGTGTTCACTGAGCGAGTGCTGGATGAGCGAGTGGAAGGAGTTGAGTCTGAGGGAGAGCTTGGCGCCGCCGTCCCTGCTCGGCTTGTCAGCCGCTGGTCCAGCGGTCTGGCTGGGACGGGTGGAGCAGGCGGAGTGGGTGGAGCGGGTGGAGCAGGCGCTGCCGTGGAGTGACTGTCCGCTGCTCCTCCTGGGCGGAGAGAATGCCGAGCACTCGCGCTGCTGCTGCTGCTGCTGCTGCTGCTGCTGTGGTCCGCTGGCTTCCGACACGTCCTGGAGCACCGCCGCTGCTGCAGTGACCCTTGACCCCTCCAACTTGCCGGTGACCCTCGACCCCTCCATCTTGCCAACCAGGGTGGCGCCGCCGATCTCCTGCTGCTGCTGCTGCTCCGGCGGCTGGCTCTCGGTCGGCGCCACCTTGGGCTCCCACACGGCGCCCGGCTTGGCGTTGTGCAGCGCCGTGGCGTTGAACAGGCACTGCTGGTAGAGGAGGGCGTCGCCCAGGTTGGCGGCGGAGGCGGCGGTGCGTGGCCACACCATGAAGCCGCCGCCGCCGCTGCGGGCCGGCGCCAGCGGGTAGTGGCAGTAGGTGGTGGCCACGCTGACGTTGGAGGAGATGAGCTCCAGGTTGGCCGGGCCCGACGGGTACGGCACCGACACGTCCAGCGGGTGGAGCGGCGGCGAGTAGGCGCTCTTGTAGCTGTACTCGGCGGCGGCGGCGGCGGCGGCGTGGTGGTGGTGATGGACCACGCTGCCGGGGAAGAGCAGCTGAGGAGCAGCAGCAGCAGCAGCAGCAGCCTGGCCGCTGCTCTCCAGCAGCTCCCGCTCCTTGTACTCCCGCTCCAGCATGATGCTCTCCAGCTCCTTGTCGGCGAAAGCCCTCCTCTTCCTCATGCGGTCACTGAGCGGCGGCGGCAGCGACGAGTTGGCTGCCAGGAAGGGATCCGACGCCACCGGGCGGTATCCTGTCGGCACCAGAGCCACGTTTTAGCCCAAAGCAGACGCACGATCCGCCGCCTTTCTCAGCGCGCTTCACATCGCAGCAGGCATGCA
>NW_027466142.1:2275000-2287500 GCF_046127955.1 Nelusetta ayraudi
AAGTGAGAAATGTAACTGGTAAAAATAGCCACAGGCTTGGTCAAACACAGCAACATTAAGACTTTATAGGTTATTTACTATATATATGTAGCCTGACACTATCTGTGTCTAAAATTAATTCTGCATTCGCGTTAATTCTATGGCCCAAAATGTTAATACAAGAGGCAAATCACGATGTTCATTATCGTGTTTATGGTGTTATAATAACTGACGACAATATGTTGCGGGCAATAAAGCCTTATTCGTTCCCGCAAAATGTTGTTTCATAATCGGCCCTGTTCTTATTTTAAAAAGAAAAAAATAACCTCGGACTGTTTCGCTGGGGGGAAAAATAGGTCCAAAATAATTACGATAACAGCGAGTGTTTCTTATTTTTGCTTCTTTTTTAAAAAATAAATAAATAAATAAATAAATAAATAAATAAATCCGAAAACTTGCCTTCGATGACAACAACAACACGGACTATTTGAGTTCCTTCTCCTCCGTCTTACCTCCAAAAGTGTAGCAGCAGCAGCAGCAGAACCTGCAGCGTCGCTGGGCATGCGGAGCAACAAACTAGTCCAGGTGTTGAATCGGTGGTTAATTGCCAGTCATGTGAACTCGAGTCCCAGTTTCCTCTGAGCGGAGCCGCGCACAGCGCCGCTCCTATAGAGCTTCTGCGCCTGCGCTGCTCGCTCGCTGATTGGCCGCTGGTGAACAAGGCCCGGACCAATCAGACGATGGGACAGTTGGGTTGGAAGGGGAAGGTGAGAGTGGGAGAGCGCACTGATTCGATTCACTTTCGTTAGCGCTAAGGTTATTCTTGGGGTTGCAAAGACCATAGTTTAAAAAATAAAATAAAATTGAGGATTTTTAAAATATATATAAATATATATTAAATATATAATATTTTATAGTAACGACATATTTAATTAACACATTTTCCTGTATTAAATGTGTGAGGGGACTGAGTGTTGAAACACTAGGGCTGCCTGAGAGTGATGATGACCCGCAGGTTGTGACAGCCAGTGGCTGAATGACTGACTGACTGACTGGCAGACTGGCTGGAATAATCCGCGGACTGTTTTGCCAACAATCAAACCTGGAGAGCAAAGCACCGTGTCAGCACACCATGGTTCAGCACAGCCAAACCCAGAGTGTCACCTTCTGAGACAAGCAGCTATTTTATTTTGTCTTAATCTACTGATGCAGGAATTTAACTTTGAAGACATTAAAAAATATAGTTTTGGGGAACATTTTTTTGCTGCCGTCTGTAGAAAACTGGTATAAATAAAAACATGAAACTTCAAGCCGCAGGTTTGTTTGCTCTTTTAACTTGTACACTTTTCAATAAAAAAAAATATATATATTGTTCATAAAGCGTTCCATGTTTCATTCCAGAGTTTTCCCCAGTTTAAGATCAGAATTTAGAATTTGATCAAACATGTGGTATTTATTTTAAATAGACAAATGCTTCATTAAATGGAATTAGTTCCAACAATCTGGTCACATTTTGAAGCGTACGCACACACACACACACACACACACACACACACACACACACACACACACACACACACACACACACACACACAGGTATGACTGTCAAATTCTGGCATAAAGAGGAATGTCGTCGACTGTCTTTGGCGCGCGTGTGTGTGTGTGTGTGTGTGTGTGTGTGTGTGTGTGTGTGTGTGTGTGTGTGTGTGTGTGTGTGTGTTTGCTGCACGCTGACAGAAGTCAGAGAGGCAGGAGAGAGCAATGAAGAGAGACATGGCAGCAGATTCACTCAGCGCAACTCAACCTCCATGGGAACTGACACCCGGACAATACAGACGTGGAGCGTGGAAACAGCCCCAGTTGACTCTCTGACCTCTGCTGTTAGAAACAGAAGATGTTTAAAGACAATGGATGACAAACTGTATTTCCTCTGAAAATGTTGATTTATTTTCTATCTACTTATTTCTAGATTTTGTCCCGCATGAATTCGACTCTGCTTGACTTGCTGAGTTTTGAGAAATCTACATCATCTAATACCAACTGAAAGATTGCTTTGATTTTTATTTTTTTTTATAAAGGCGCACTGCATTCAATTTAGCAGCATCTAATGGTCAGAAAGTATATTGCAATTAAAATGTTTTCTGACATCGACCTTGATCTCAAAACAGCAGATCCACATTCTGTTGATATATGGGGCTCAGTATGGCTGCCTCCTCACAATGTATTTGGAGATATAAATGCTTAATATAAATGGTTATTAGTAGCACGTAAAAAAAAACAACTTATTTTTGTGACTTTAACTAAAATAGACATGTATTTAATATGTTATATACCATACAATGAGACCATTTAAAATCAAACACAGTGGGCCTTTTAAGTATCTGCATTTAAAAAAAAAAACCCTTCTTTTATCTTTCATAATATTCATGTTTATTTGTGTATTGTCAAACCGATAAATAAATATAAATCATTAAATGTGTTTTTTCTGACTTTTAACTGTACATAGTCTTTCTTCATATATTCTCTTATATTTTCTGTTTTTTAATTTCAATTCCTTAGCAAGTGCTCATAACTAAATACAGGGCTGAAGCTTCAGTTTTTTATTTCAAGTGAAAATAATGATAGACTAAAACAATTGCTAAAATGATTAAAATGCACAGCAATAAAAAAAAAATTGTATGGTCTCAACTTTTGATAATTTCTACATTTGGCTGCGTAAAATTAAGCAATCATTTTTTTATTTTTTTTTGGAATACACTTCATCAATCTTGGCACAATGCTTTATCATGTCTATGCAGAGACCTTTGCATTTCTGTGGTCTACATGCAGATGGTAGTGGCCCTTAACGCTTGGCCCATGTGTTGGAGGTGAAGACGTCAGTCCTGCAGGTGCAGCTTTATTCGCCACTTCTCCCTAATTTACTGCGGGGGTTAGGAGTGGCCACCCGGGGCTGCCGTAGCGAAGCCCGGCCTGGAATGCTTTGATGTGGAGGATCTGCCGGGACGTCGGAACGGGAGGATGGGAGCAGAGCTGGGCCTCCTCCAGGTGAAACGTGTTGTCTGTGTCCACCGCCTCGTTATGGCTCTTCACAAGCGAAGGGGCCTCCGGGTCGGGGGAGAGAGGGCGGGGGTCCTGGGATGGCTTTCCAAGGGGTGTTTAAGGATGTTCAAGATGTTGGGTCCAATGTCTTGGTCAATCACGAAGAGCAAGGTTGGTGCTTTCAAAGGTCTTTGAGGAGTTTGACTTTGCCGCAGATCCAGGAGTTCTGGAACTCCTTAGAATCCGTGACAAGTGTATTCAGGTCGCTGACACCAGAATTCATCAAACAAGTTCAGAGGTTTAATGGTGGCACGGTATTGGAGATCACTGGAGAGGTCCGGTGAGCCTGTTAAACCTGGATGAGCTTCCAATGATCCTTGAAAAGGTTCCAGACGTTCCTGGGTTAGTTTAGGCCCACGTCTCTGAGAGGTTTACACTGGGGCTTTCTGGAAGGGTCTCGAGGGATCCAGGGGATCTTCAGTGAGTTTTCAAGGGTCCCTGACAAACCATCATGGACCAATACATTCGTTTGAAGAAAATCAATAGAAAAACTAGGCTGTTTGTTTTTTCTTAATTGGTTTAAAGGGCAACTTAGATTAAACTCCAGTCTTTTTCATGCAATTTCACACATCTTGATGTACAGAGAATTAAGAGCATTAGTTTTGTCTTGAGCTTCAAGTGTGAAGAAGATGATCTTGAATTTTTCACCATGAAAGAAATTGAATGGTCTTTACAGGGTGGCAGAGGTCAATCAAAGAGTTTCATAATTCTTGAAAGGTGGTTTTTGACTATGATGCAAACACAAATAAATGCTGACTCTGTGTAAGACAGACTGCAGACCTGAAAAGTTACATCAGTTTCAAGACTTTTTGAGTCCAGATGCACTTTTTAATCGGCGATGTGTGTCTTTATGAGCGACCCCTGCAGGAAGACGCAGACACATAATGACACTTTCTCACACGCTGTCCAGTTTACTTTGGGGCCTGATTGAAACAACAGCACCTTGCTGGAAGTGACCCGCTGTGCTGGCCGTAAAAGTGTAACAGGAGCTGTGTATAGACAGAAGAGCAGAGTGTGGGATCACTGGGGATCCTGTTATGTTAATTAGCCTGTGATGGGCCGACAACACATGCGGCTGAACACAAAACCAGGCGGTGAGGCATTTGTCTCTGTCTGAAGGGGCTGTGACACCTCGACCCCAGCAGGATACTGTGCAACAAACAGGAGGATGTGTCCCTGCAGTCCACGTCAGATCTCTAAGGTATTTAAAAGAAGAATTCTGCTCTGTAAAACAGTGTTGTACAAGTAGACTCTGTTGGCTTTATGAGGATACGCTAAATGGTTATGATGATAAAATAAAATGCACAAAAATCAAGTAACAATAAGTAAAGAGAACAACAAAACCCAAAGTCTGAGTATTAGACACATCAGTATGTGTGCCATCGCCGTTTCCATGCAATTGACAATACTCAACTCGGGGTGATATATCTTTAATCACCGCTAGATGGCAGACGGAAGGCAGTTAATCGTGTAAACTTGCCGTAACGTGCTTTTAAATGTGGGAAAATAGAACAAAAACATTTTTCTAACATGGATTTTTGTACTACAGAGAACCAAGTGAATGTCAAGGGAAGTCTACTTATGATAACAATGGTCAGAAACAACAATCAACCTTGATCACCGGGACAAACCAATCAACACAATATTTTTATTATATGAACAATTACATTATTAAGTTTTAAGTAAGTCATCAAATCACACATGCATATAAATGTGTGTACATACATACATACATACATACATACATACATACACACATACATACATTACATACATACATACATAATATAACCACTTCCTCTGCTCCCTGATCATGACTTCCAGAAACACGATGTAACCAGGTTTTACCACAAGGTGGCAGCATCTGTTCGGTGTAAACCAATCTAGGCACTGAAACAGTGCAGAAAAAAAAAACGATTGACGTGAGAATCATTTGGAAGGTGTTTGTAACTTTGATCCTTGCTAAATTTCCATTTTGCAAAAATCTAATAACACTAAGCGATTACATGCCAATAGGCTGTAAACTATAATACTGAATGACCAAATTGTCTTTATATCCTCAATTACGGTTTTACTCATGCAGATGATTTTTTTTTCTTTTTTTAAAGAGGCATTGTGAATTTAAAATGCTGATACGCGTGTGCAGTTTCAAAATAATTATAAACGTCATAATATTAACAGGTCATTATTTAAGACCTACATAGACCAAAAATTCCAACATGCCTCGATTGCAGTCAACATCTGCAGACATGACGCCTGATTTGATGTTGATGAAATGCTTTTGATAACATGTTGTTGTTGTTTTTAAAAGAAACGGATTATTAATGAGATCAGCAATAATTCTCTGTCGGGTTAAAGATATTAGTGGATTATTGATAACACTGAATGCCAGCTAAATGTTTGGATTGCTCTTTTACAGCATCCATGCAGCTGTCAGATGTCTGATGATGATTACAATCAGCGAAATGTTCCAGCGGATAAATAATGTCTTTAAATCATGTCACTTTTTCCTTCTCAGGACCACACCTGAGGAACGGGCTGCTACTAAACTAAACAATGAGTAATCAGAAAAACACTGATTTAACTGAAAAAAAAAAAAATAAAATAAAAAAATAATAAAAAATTCTGTCAGTGGTGCAGCCATAACCGAATCGATTTAGTCTGAATATTTCTAAATTGTATTTTTAACAATCATTTTCCACCCCTAAACATTTGCATGTCATTGGATTGCCTCAGTACTAAAATCATCGACCTTGACGTCCATATTACTGAATCGGTCCAACAGTTTGGCCTGTTTAATACCGAATGCTTGCTGTTCAGACTGAACACCCAGCCCAGCCCAGCCAGGAGAAGTTCTCTATTAATGTCAACAGATTCCATGTCTGAAAAATAAAAAGAATCACTGCTCGACTGCAGCAAATTCCCCTAACCAGCTTTTTAAACCGGAATTATTCTATCGCTAAAAAATAAAAATAAAAAATAAATAAATAAAAAGACAACAAGAGCCTTGGATTCTATAATTTCTTGTTTTATTAGTTCATAAATAAAATCGAGGCGCTGATGAAAGCCCAATGTCCAGTACAACAAGAAAAACAACACGATCCATTCAAGGAGAAGGTTTATTTGGCTCAGCTACTATTGACATGCACTGCTGCATCCTCACGTTAAACATTTTCTTGATCTCCACATACCAACATGCTGACAGGAAACACGAGGACAGAGCGAGTCTGCTACACATTCACCCTTCACTTTGTGGCCGCGTCCACGTCGAGACGTTTGAAAAAGCATGACGCTCGAGGAGTGACGTCACTGCACAAAGAAAGGCGATGATTGCTTGACACAAATTGAAATAAGACATAGAAGACATCAAACACTTGTCAAATTGAGAGAAAAGAGAGAAGGCTTTTCATGAAGAAGTCCGCTCATTGCAATGTGTTTAACCTTTTTTTTTCTTTTTTTTTTTTTTTGGTGTCCTCTGTTGTTTCTGGGGACATTCTTAAACGCTTAAAAAGCGTAACAAGCTTAACGTAGCTTAATGACCGAAAACAGCGATCAATCATCGCCTAATTTCGTGTGGATATCTCTAGTCATGCCCACTTCCACCACTCCAAAGCCCAAAACAACTCACGTTTTATGGATACAGTCCACCTTAAGCTCCAGGCGCTCATTGTAGGGAAAATGTCATTTAATTTATGTGAGGTCAT
The DNA here is from genome assembly GCF_046127955.1 of Nelusetta ayraudi. Lineage (NCBI taxonomy): Eukaryota > Metazoa > Chordata > Actinopteri > Tetraodontiformes > Monacanthidae > Nelusetta > Nelusetta ayraudi. The sequence goes on from NW_027466142.1 coordinate 2,281,783, forward strand.
TCTGTTTTCTTAGTTTCTGTCTCCATAACTGTCCACAAGAAATTTGGAGATGGTTGCTGATTTCGGACATTTAGCTACGTTAAGCTTTTCCCAATAATGAGCGCCTATGGAGAGGGACAGACTTAACGTGGACAGTCTCCATAAAATGAGGCTCATCATTTTGGTTTTTGGAGAGGTGAAGGTGGACACGGCTTGAGATGTCCACGTGACTTTTGGTGATGGTTGATCGCTGTTGTCGGTCATTAAGCTACGTCAAGCTTTTTACGTTAAGCGTTTTAGAATGTCCCCTCTATTGTTTCCGTCCATCGTCATCACCACCATCATAATCTAAGCGGAGGCGTTCATGATGCGGGAGTCTGCGGAGTCGGAGCGCTCCTCGTACTCCTCGTCCGGCGAGTAGAGGCCGGCTTTGGGCCCCAGCGTGCAGCCGTCCTCCTCGGCGGGCCTGGAGGGGAGCAGCGGCGAGCTGCGGAACGTGGCGCCCCCTCCCGGGGCCGCAGCCGCTGCTGCAGCCGCGGCGGCAGCAGCAGCCGCCGCGGCAGCAGCAGGGAAAGGCGACACGTACTGGGCCGCCGAGCGGAGCTGGTACTGCTGCTGGTACTGCTGCTGGTACTGTTGCTGCAGCGCCACCGTGTTCCACAGGGTCACGTCGCTGTGCACGAACGGGCTGCCACCCCCGCTGCGTGTCAGCGAGTTGCGCAGCATGAGAGGGTAGCGCGTGGGCTGCGGGAAGGAGGGGTGCTGCAGCGGGACCCCCAGCGGGCTGCCGGGCACCGGCGGCACCGGCGGCGGGTCCGAGGAGAAGCGCAGGGAGTCGGGTACCCGGAAGGCGGAGCCCACCGACCACTTGGAGGAGGTAGAGGAGACGGAGGAGGAGGAGACCACCGGGTGGTAGGAGCCCAGCGCGTGCTCGAACAGGTGTCCGTTGGTGGGGGCCATCACGAGCGCGTCCGGGTGCGTGTGCGCGCTCCCGTCCGGCGCAGTCCGGCTGGACATCAGCACCTCGATGGCGCCCACCAGGTCGCCGCCGCAGCCCCGCAGGATGAGCTCCAGCACGGGCGGCTTGTGCGCCGGGAAGATCCGCTGGAGGACGTCGAGCGGCGGCCGGTTGGCCCGCAGGCTGAGCGGCAAGCTGACAGAGCCAGCCAGGCCCTCGATCAGTACGCTGCTGCTGCTGCTGCGTTCGGCGGGGCTGCCGCACAACTGCTGCGGACTGTCCGCTTTGACGTCCTTCTCAGAGCCGCCGCCGCCGCCGCCGCCAGGGGGCGCCTTGGCGAGGCCGTAGCGGCTCTCCTCCGACTGGGAGGGGGTCTCCGGGGGCTCCTGGCCCTCAGCGGGCTCCGGGGTGTAGCAGGAGTTTGGTTTGGAGCCCTCCGGTGAGCTGAGGGGCTCCTGCTCCTTCTCACTGGAGCTCCCTCCGTTCTCAGCCCCGGACACCTCCTCGGGAAGGTCCTCTGCAGGTTCTGGAGAGAGAGAGAGAGGGGGGGGGGGGGGGCAAGTTCAGACAGGGTTCCGCAAAAGTTGGGAGGAAAAATCTAAACACAGCTTGAAATACGTGGGATCTGCTGCAGCATCTTCCAGTTCCGGATCTTCGTTTGCAAGATCTCTCGAGCTCCACAGAAACTTAGAAAGTTCATGCAGTTTATTCTCAGGTTGACTTTCAAGATGAGAGGCTAAAAAGCTCTAAAGGCAAAATGAGTGTCAGGCACTGTTTGCTCGTCGCTGCCAACAGCGTGAAACACCTGCCAAGAGAGATGGAAGCTGCGCTGACTCATTGCTCAAGAGAGTGGTGAACACGAGCTAGTGGCTGTCTGAATGTTTTAGTATTACATTCTGATAGGGGGAGGATAAAGGAAAAAGCAGCAAAACAGGCATATTCCATGATTTGGTGACTTCAAGCATTCATCTGAGGAACCGCAGTCACCTCAGCTTTGTGCCAACAAAAACTAAACTAATAAACAATTGGAAGAAATTTGATCTATTTTAATTGTTACATTTAATTGTTAATCCAAATAATTTATCTGCAATTCCCAAAATAATTGTTTTCTACAGAAATTAAATGTATGCAATACCAACATTTTACAACCCAAACAATTATTTTAAAAAGTATTTAAAAAAAAAATAACTAGAGGGGAAATGTAAATAAATCTTTTAAAATGCATAATATTACGAATAACTGACAAATGTTAATGTTCATGTTATCAACTTATATATGTATTTTCTCTTTGGCTTTAAATTTATTTTTCTAACCATCTGACATGATGTCTAAAATTTTGTCTTTCGTGTTGAAATAAATGACAGCCTCGGCATTTGCAAAATGGTCGGTGTGTGCTCAAATAGAAGAAATTACATTAAGCAACAATTAGACACAAAACGATGTAAACTGTAAATAAAAGGCAATTATTAACTATTTGTTAGATGCCCTATAGTCTCGGCGTCAGAAGGTTAAGAAAAGTACAATCCTATTTTATTTTAAACGAATGAAGCCTTGAATGAGTAATTAAAAAAATAAAATAAATAAAAATAAATAAAAAACCCTGATTGTAATAATATAATTTGTGCCAGTTAAGTTGCAGGTACAATTTTGTTAATATTTTGAATTTTATTTTCCGGTGGGGGGAAAAAAAAAATCACATACTAAACGCGTTTTCTCAGCTCTTCTCAGAAGTAATGTGAAGTCTAAGTTTGAGTCGGCCACCTACCCGGGCAGGTGAGAGCTGCGGGCTGCAGCGGCTCCGAGCTGCTCCACCTCAGCTCCAACTCCTCGCTCCTGGCCGGGGGCCCCTGGTTCCCCTCTCCGCCTCCACCTCCTCCACCCCCTCCAGGGCCGCTGGAGGCGATGCCCATGGCGGGCAGCACTCGGAGCGACTCCGGGATGAGGCTCTCCAGACTCTCGTTGGCCTGCTGCCGGCGCAGCGCCACCTGCGCCGCCATGACGCGCTGGCGCTCGATGATGAGGATGCACTTCTCGCACGTGCAGTCCTTGAAGCGGCAGTAGCGCTTGTGGCCTTTGAGCCACGACAGCACGCCGTGGTTGCGGCACCGCGCGCACTTGGGGGTCCTCTGCAGCGGGGCCCGCGGCTGAGACACCGGAGCCCCCATGTAGAGGTACGGCGAGCCGTAGCCGTTCATCTCTCTCCCTGGGGCGAGGCGCCTCTACCGGGGGGTGGGGTGCGAGTGTTGCGAGCAGGTCCCTCAGCTGGAGGTGGAGGAGGAGCTGCAAAGGGGCTCACCAGGAGGAGCAGGGTGAGGATGAGGGTGAGAGGTGTGGGCGGGCAGCGCAGATCAGATGCATCAGGCTGACACGCACTTATGGAGACGAGTAACCAAACGATGTCACTCGCGCCGAGGCGCCCGCATGCACGCTGCAAAACAATATCCATGCGAGCCCTGGGGGAGGGGAGGGGGTCGGGGGAGGTGGGGCTATGGGGGGGGGCATCAGATAAGCACTGCACACGTTTAGCAGGGTTCCAACTCAGAGCACACAGCCGAGGTGAGGGAATAAAAGGGGGTTTAAAGCGACTCGCACCGCACAGGTTGCTGCTTCCTCTCACTTCATTTGCTGTACGGGTTGCAGCAGAGGCCGGAAGTCTAAGAAAATTCCGCCTATTTTCAACATTAAAGCCAAACTAATTATAAGGGTACGAAGCAAACTAAAAATGCGGCTTGCTTGAATAAGAAAAGAAAAAAAAAAGAGAAAAGCCGTTATGGCAATAATGTATATAATTCTTTAGAATAAAAGCCAAAATGCTGAAAATAAAACACTTGCCAGAGGTTCAATTCTGAGAGATTTGGAGCAGGATATTTTTTATGTTTATTTAGCTCAAAGCATGGAAAATAAATATAAAGAGCATTTGCAAACAGCAAAACATGCAAGGCACATAAAGCAGATTTGAAAAACAAATGGATTACATCTATTAAATATGGCACTTTCAGACTAAACTTTTGCTGAATAAAATGTCAACAGTAGTATGACTCAAATATAAACTATTGGCAATGTGGTGGGGGTGGGAGATTGGAAAGTTACAGAATAATTCCAAATAATTCCAACATGCTGTTCAATGAGTCATAGGGGCAAAACAAACATGGTGGTCAAGGAAAAAAAAAATATTAAAATGGTCAAGAAAGCACTTTGATTGAAATATTAATTGTTGTGAAACCTGACAGAATTTTTTTTTTTTTTTTTGCAGCATGTTACTGAAACCAACAAAGGGCCTGGAGTCTGAGCTGTTTCCCTCAGCTGATGCTGATTATGAATCTAGCTGACTTCAGGCACCCCATCCAGTCAGGTCCACTCTACGGAGGGAGAAGTGATGGGATGCAACCAGTAGCTGTGGAAAAAAGTTCACTGTGTTCAAAGTCCGGAAGCGTGTGTCGTGTTGTCGTGCAGGCCTGCAGGCTGCAGCCTCACTCAGCCTCTGGAACCTTCCACACCACTAACACCACATACATAACTGAGATGATTAGCTCTTCATAGAAAAAAAGCCCTTTGGGAACTATGTGAAGGCTGCTGATACGTCCCTTCTGCTGGACTAATAGTGAGCATTGAAACAGAACACGGGACAGAGCCGGGGCCCCCTGCACTTCTGACCGTAAAAAAAGGTTTATTCAAGCAAATAATGGGATCGGAGGCGGTGCGGCTGCAGAGAATGAGAGCTGGCTAGAGTTCCCGGCGTGGAGCCGTCTCCAGGGCTATTAAGCTTTTAATTGGAAAATAGCGGAGGAAATTTCAAGGTGACTAGAGCGGCTCCGGCCCAGTGGATTTGTGGGAGTGGGAGGAGGCCGCTGGGATGGCGGCGGCCCCACGACGCACCATTAAATTTATACACTGCGTTGTCCGCTGATAAAGAGTCAAACACAATCCAGAATAAAAGTTAATGCTGCCGCCTCATTAGCATATGGCCTGATTTGTTTATTTATTTTACTTTTTTTTTTGATGCGCAGCAGCATAAAGGTGAAGAGAAGCTCTGCTTCAATGTGTAATTCATTTGAATGTATATTATGTACACACATTTTATTTTTGCAGATATGCACTGCCTAGAGCTCTAAAACAATAAGTGATATAATCTATACAGTATAATCAGTAAAAGTATCCTGAAAAATGTACAAAAAAGCAACAATATGGGGAATATATATATATATATATATATATATATATATATATATATATATATATATATATATAAATGTTATAATATATACTATACATAACAAATAATATATATACACACACACAAGTTTTTTTAAATTATTACTGCAAAACTAAAATAAAAATGGTGCGTGAATGTGTGCGTGAATGGGTGAATGAGAGGCCTTTGTAAAGCGCTTTGGGGTACCGTGAAGGTGCTGGAAAAGCGCTACATAAGTGCAGTCCATTTAGCATTTACCAAAAATAATTTAATAAAATAGGTTTAAGGATGTGTGTAATATTTAAAAGACAGTTATTGGCATAAAATGGAATCTGAAACAAATTCAGATATTTTTTATAGTTGTTTTTTTTTCAAACAACTATAGTGTTTTTTCTCTAATAATAAAAATGTATATTTAGACATAGATATTGTAACCCCTTTTTTTTATTTTGATTTGCCCTGTTTGTTTGTTTTGTCAACAAACAGACCAATAACTGGGCATGAAGTGAGTTTATTTGCAGTATGTCTTCATAGTTCATATTAGTAGTTGCTATGAAATTTCACACAATAAATAATCATTTGAATAAAT
>NW_027466142.1:2297500-2407500 GCF_046127955.1 Nelusetta ayraudi
TTGCAAATAAACATTTTAGTGTCTAGTGCACATTTTAAAAGACCATTGCAATGTATATATAGGTTGTACAGTTGGTTGCTTTCATACGCAACGCATACACTTGTGTGTGTGTTTTGTTTTGTCTATGTATCAAATACAACAACATCAATTCCCACCCATTATTTTGCCAGGCTGATTAATTTGTCATCAACTGTCTTAGAATAAAAATTACCTTTCTGTTTCTCTTGTGATAGTGTGATGAAGTGACATATACTCATTTACTTATTTCAATATTTTGTTTCAGGTAAAATAATTCATATGAATGGGAATATATGCAATATCATTTCAAATGTTTATACTGTATGAAAAGAAAATCTCAATTATTTTTACATTTTTGTAAACTTGTGAGACCGAATGCATGTTTTCTCAGGAAAACTTGACTGATTTGAGTGAAGTTTTCAGTGTGAATGTCCTTTTCCTGCTGTTGGGACGTGACTTGACACTAAGTGTGGGACCACCCGCTCAGAGTGTTGTTGTCTTGTAATGGAGCGTGGACGTGCGTAGCAGGAGGTTGACGAGGGGCCCCCACAGGAAATGGACAGGTGAAAGTAATAAACAAATACAGGGATGAGGGAAGCTGCGGGAGCCCTGAGGCTCATGATGCTGGTGGTGTCACTGAGAACAATCACTGAGAGGGGGAATCACGCTGATGCTGTCACGCTAATGACCCCAGGTCTGAATTTCATTGTTCTGAAAATACAATGACAATAAAGGCTTCCTATTCAATTCAATTCAATTCTCTAAATTCTTATAATGAGCAGCACCCTCGTGCAGTGCGTGAACAAAATAAATGTATAAATAACTAATAAACAAATAAATAAAAAAATACCTCGATACACACTCTTTTCATTTGCCATGCATGGGTGTGTGTGTGTGTGTGTGTGTGTGTGTGTGTGTGTGTGTGTGTGTGTGTGTGTGTGTGTGTTGCCGGGTCACTCACAGGCTGCTGGGGTCTCACTGCCGCTGTGACTGTTGTCATCGCAGCAGAAGAGCGGCTGCTGGCTGGGTGTGGAGGCCAGGCCCGGAGCCTTGTAGATGCCTGCTGGGTAGTAGGAATGCATGTGGTACTGAGCGGTCAGGCTGTGGCTGGACATACGGCCGTCCCCATGAGGCATCTGCTTTAAGAATAGAAAAATAGTGAGCATCAGACAGGATGGTCTTCATATTTCTCAAAGGACTGTTGAAAATCTGGGTGATAGAATAGGGATGTTTCTTTATGCTAAAATACCAACTCAAATAAAAACACAGACACAATTAAAAATGATACCAATCATGAAAAGTGGGAGAAAAAACCCTGTTCAAGAATTTTGCACGTTACAAGCAAATTCAAATTCAAACTTTTACACATCGAGAAATCTAGAAATGTCTGGGATTTTTGTTGGTTTTGTTTTTTTAGCTATATGTTATGTTGTCACCTTAACAATGGGCTGAAACAAGCAGAACAGGCTCACTCCAGTCCTCTGAAAAGTTCAAAACGAGCTGTCTGCTCAGCAGCAAGGCCACCTCACCGAGGGTTTTCAATTTCACTTTTATGGAATTTGATTTCTGTCAGCCTGTAATATGTCACCCGTATTGTCCACACCATCAATTCCCAGACAGTTTTATAAACTGTTATTTAAGCTACACTCAGTTCTTGTATTAGGCGGTGAAAAATACAATTGAGATTGAACTGGAGCCTTGAAAAGTGCACTAAAATTGCAGTTTGGAGGACACATGCAGGGCGAAAGTTGCCCTAAGAAACAAAAAAGTTTTGCAGAGAGAAATAGGCAAAGAACTATTATTATTATTATTATTATTATTATTATTATTATTATCATTACATTTTTGACATAGATTTTATTTATTTAGAGTATTTTAAGAAATTGCGGTTTTAAAGTTAAAATCTAACCAGTGGTACATGCATAGTCATATTCATGCTAATGGAGTAGAAGATTCATCAATAGTTAAGCAGAAGAAGAAAGGACAAATGGTTATCATAAATACAAACGCGTACTCAAAAGAAGTGTTAATAGTCAGGATACACTATTTGACGAAACGCTGTTTATAGTCTCTGAGCTGCACAAAGGAATCTTTTCTGGACCATTTGGAATGAACTACACTCAGTCTCAGAAAATCTAAGATTTGAGCCTAACATATATAACGCCCTATCTTTTTATTTTAAAGTCATTTTCACTGGAGTATTAAGCTTGCGTTGGTGAGTTCCTGAGGTTGAATTCTGACTGTAATTGAAATGTTCAACGTAGTGGACTAGTAAAGTATGTTTGGCAGGGTCTTCAACGCTCTGGTCCGTTGCACAATATCAGCAACAACAAAATCACATTCAATAAAAAATAGATGTGTCACTAATTAATAGATTGATTATATAAGTGCACTTCCATACAGTTACCTTGCTGCCTTCGGTGCACGACAGTCACCAGGTTGTGTTGTCGCAATGGCGGACCGCCATTACTGAACCACCGGAAGTGGCCGTGGCTTTAATATAATATAATACAATATAATATAATATAATATAATATAATATAATATTAAGCCGTCGCACTTTAAGAATAGCTGATCGAAAAATATGAATGCACATCTTGAAGTGAGGATTGTGCCACAGCGGCAATAATTATTTGTCAACCACCAGTGAAACGAACATCACAATGTTTGTGTCTGATTAAAATGTGGCTAGCTATCGAAACGAGGGGTTAGCTAGCTAGCGTGCTAATATTTCTATATTATATTATGTATATATTAGTAATTGTGAACACCAGCCCTCAAAACAAACTGAGGGGACGTCATATATACTTTATAGTTCCCTGCAGCCATTTCGAAAGTTGACAGATTGATGACGTAACATCTAATACACGTCATCGTCATCGTTAGGTCGGAAAAAAAAAGCCAGTAGCAACCAATGACACAAGATTTAAACTGTTTACCGCACAGCAATTTTTCACAAACTTCTCACAGTGACGAAGTCACTTATATCACTCACAATAAAATCATTTTTGGAACATGGCTATAATGAGTAAGTGAGTGACTCTTGAGGGGGTCCTGCACCTCCCTGAGAGGGCCACTCTGCTTATCTGGCACCATCTCCAGTCTGGAAGCTCCTACACCACCCTCATATTATCATCATCCACCTGCATGACAGCCAGGCATGGCTGCGTGCACAGTGCAGGAGAGGACGGGCTGATGGCTTTGCACTGATAACAACCACAGTGTTTCCTCACAGCTTACCATTTAGTAGCAGGATGCAACCCATAAATCATTAAAATAGTGACAGTTCTTCGCTTTTCTTCTTCGTATTCTATATATATTTTATTTATTCATCATTTTTTAAACAAGAGACATCAGACCAATAGTTCATTATTATTATTAGTGTTGTTGTTAATACTACTACTACTACTACTACTACTACTGCTACTACTATTACTACTACTACTACTACTACTACTACTAATAGTAATAATAATAATAATAATACTTTGAAAAGTACGGTTGACAAAGACTTAAGGAGGAAAGTTGATCGATGGAAGCTACTAGTTTCATATAAATGAATTACTGATGATTGAGATGATAATGACTAAGCAATTTAACGTGACAGTTGTTCAGCACCTTCAACAATTACCTGGGCACATGGTGACACGCTGTCAGGATACTAGTGTTAGGATCTTCCCGAGCAATATATAAACACATGAATCAAATTGTGGCTTTCATTAAGCGGCGTTCTAATATATTTACATAACTGAGAAAAACAATAACAACAACCTTGGCAGAGAACAAACAAAGACCCAGATCACCAACATTCGAGTCAAAAAGGCAAAACTGAGAATTCCAAAGAGTAATTTTAACGAGTGAAGCCATTGTTGGAGCCTTCATGCTAAAAGTGAAGATTCAGGGCAAATGAATAAGATGGAGACATTTAATGGTCTAATTTTGCAATAAGATACTTTGTATTGTTTTTTTTTTAAATAGTAAAAGTCAATATCTAGTGACCAACTGTAAAGGTTTATTTTCATAATACAACTCTTGATTCAAGAGCTAAAATAAGAGTCCCTGAATGTGACTACCGCAGCGCACACACCCACCGCCGCCGCCGCCGTCAACCTGACAACTTCACACAAAATATCATAAATCAGCCGGGAGGATGGCTAAATTATGCTAAAGACTGCTAACTGATTAGCAATAATGTGCTCAATTTCTCCTTGGAGCGCTGAGGCATAGCGGTTTGTTCCTCCGCCGACAGACAATACCATTAACCTTTGCAATTGAGGCTGCGCGGTGCGCTCGCAGGGTAGCGGAGGCAGTGACCCCAAGAGTGGATGTTGCCAGTGGGGCAACGTCAGAGGAGGGGGGCTGGGGGGGGGGGACAAATGTTGGCCATAAAAAAACAAACCCCTCATCTGAGATCACCAGAGAGTTATGGATCTAATTTGCCTCGCGCAAAAGCTCATCTCGGCCCGACACAATAGAGATACATTTCAATATAAATCAGCGTGAATACATACAGATGAGTCTGGGAAGGACGGGGTGTGTGTGTGTGTGTGTGTGTGTGTGTGTGTTGGGGAAAGTTATCCCTTACATTAAACCATTAAACTAGATATTCTCTCGTAAAACAGACAAAAAGTTTAAAGGTCCCGTACTGTTGGGCGTTTCATACATTTCTAAATCGTTCTCAAGTAATTGTCCAAAAACAATGTATTCAACCCACTGTTATGAAAAATACAGGCTAAAATGGAAAGTGATGCTTTGTTGGACGTTCCGCATGTTTGGAAGGAGACAGAAACAAGGGAGGAACCAACACTCGACTGGCTTCGTGATTACAGACCTGAGATACAGTCGGTGTGGGTGCCCCCCTGTGACATCATAAAGGGCCCCTGTGTTTTTGCGTGCAGTTTCCTTTACTTGCAAAAGTCCAACAATGGACTACTACTAATACTGCGCTTGATAAGTTCTTGTTCTTGAAGAAAAAAGAAATAACTAAACTAAACTAAAATAATTTGTGGAAAAAAAAACACACAAGGCGCAATATTTGGAGCCACTTTGGATCCCCCTCCAGCTGAGTTTACACAGCCGAGAACAAAAGCTGCTCTGTTTGCCGTATTACAGTGACTGTTATCTGATGAGGTAATAGTGCGTAAGCAGCAGCGTTCACACTGAGGTGAGATGAAGCTAAGCTGCTTATCTCCTGTTTCTTTGGCATGAAGCAGCTCAGAAGTGAAACTCCCATTCAAACACACACACACACACACACACACGCACACAGGCTCGCACACAAAACCTTACAAGTTGTTCTTCAGTGTCTTAATGTTTGCATTGTTTGTTTTTTTAAGTAATTCAAAGTAAAAATGTTTGCTTATATTTTTCTCTTTTAAATGTCTCATTTACAAGTTGTAGAAAAGCAATGACTGATGTGTCAAAAGCAACATGGGAAACCTTATCAAACCTGTGGGGAGGAGTTTGATGTACAGCAGAGGGACATGAGGGCTGGCGAGTCACCTGGTACTGCTGGTAGTTGTAGATGTTGCCGTAGCAGGTGGAATAACACGGAGCCTGGCAGAAGTTGTCGTAGGAGGCTTCCACCAGCAGGTCAGACTGTGGCTCAACATGAGGCCAGTGGCCCGCCAGCTGGCCGGAGGACGAGGAGGACAAGCGACTCCCTGCACAGGCGGGCGAAAAGGAGAGACCACAGTGAAACAAGGCCTTGTTTGTCCGGCGTGTGGAGAAAAAGCATTGTGGCGTGGATTATAAAACAAGACACCGTTCAGAGGGTGAGATATTTAAAGGGGTGCACGGAGAAAATAAAGCCATTACCGCAGCAGACACTTGAAGTGGATCATGTTCACCACAACCAGACCCTCTTGCTGGTTCTTTTGTTTACCCAGGGAAAGATTCGGATATTACTCATTTTTCGTTCTCGTTTTTTAATTTCCACTATTTTTGCAGTTTTGCAAACTGTGTCCACTGAACGTTCACTTTACTGTTTAACAATGTGACTAAAAGAATGTTTTATGTTTTGATCTGTTTGAGAGTATCAGACATTCCTTTAGTTCTGCTTTAGAGAATTTATTTGTGTTTGCACCACTTTTTGCGCTTGATTGCTGAAGCTTTATTTTTGTAAATATATAATTATGTTAATTATTTATTCATTTCTTCTTTATTTCAACAAATTTGTCTTGTGACTGCTGTAAGTTAATTAAAGTCCAGCTGTAAATAAATGTTTTATATCGTGTGTTGCTTACAATACATTTACATTTAGACAGTGCGTAATCAGTCTTTCATGATCTCACTTATATGTGGATGCTGCATTTAACATGATGAGGGATTCTGTTCCACCTTTAAGGAATTTCTCAAGCGTTCCAGCTCCAACCCAAATTGCTAACAACAGCACCACCCGCAGGCCACATCCATGTATTAACCTCAAAACAACTGAACGACCGCATAATAATAACAATAGTACTGAAGAAAATGACATCACAGCAGGGTGAGAGGTTTCCAATCAGGACAAACACGAGCATCAAGTCACAATTACGCATTTTTTAATCACTTGTCCTCTTTTTATCGCCAAGGCCACATTCTTCTCAGGTACATGTTGAGCCCTCTGTTCTGAAGGACAAAATTACTGACATCAAATATCATGTGCTGCCTGTGGCTCGATGAGTCCCACAGAGCGCTACTCCTCCATCCACTTGGCACTTTTCTATCTGCCTCCAGATGCCCGGAAAGAAGAACAGGAGTGAGACGTGAGCAACCTTGACACGTCTTAACTCCCTAGAAATGATTTGAGGCCAAATGCTTGTCACTGTACAAATGTCTTCCTGCACACCACCCCCCGAAAATAAATAAAAAGATGACCTTTTGCACAGCCACCTGCCAGCAGGACAGATGCTTCCTGTCATCTTATTATGCAGTTTATCAAATATCCAAGTGGCTAAACAGAACCTGGTGGTCTCATCGGCCTAATGGCATTACAAAGAAACATTCAAAAACACTCATACTTGCTGGACATTACATTCATTCATTCATCCACCTTCTATACCCGCTTATTCCTATTCAGGGTCACAGGGGTTCTGCTGGAGCCTCTCCCAGCTGTCTTAGGGTGAAGGCAGGGTGACACCCTGGACAAGTCTCCAGTTCAACACAGGGCCACATAGAGACAAACAACCATTCACACTCACATGCACACCTATGGACAATTTAGAGTGTTCAATTGTCCTCACATGCATGTTTTTGGAGTGTGGGAGGAAGCCGGAGAACCCGGAGAGAACCCACGCAGACACAGGAAGAACATGCAAACTCCACACAGAAAGGTCCCAGGCCCGGGCCCCGGAATCGAACCCACGACCTTCTTGCTGTGAGGCGGCAGCGCTCACCACTGTGCCACCGTGTCGCCCGCTGGACATTACATTTTGGCCTAATTATTTTAAAGTGAAATGATAGCGCACACAGCTTACAGCTCCTGAACAACATCATTTGATTTTTTTTTTTCACCAAAAACAGCACTACACTACAGTACAGCGCAGTCAACAAGGTAGAGGGATCCCAACTCACGAATTATTGAGGAAAACACAACACAAGAGTTTACATAACTGTTTTCAACATATTTTCTAATGACACTGGACCTGCACTGCAAAATCCTGAACTCAGCTGAACAGCGATGATCTCAAAGCACAAAGGGCCTCTCAACTGACAGAGAGTCCGAATGCAGACAAGTTAGTGGGTCATAATTAAGCCATGTTGTTTGCTGAGCTGTGATGTCCAAAGTTTAAACTGGACCTTAATCTGCATCATCTGTCAGAAAATAAAATATGCTGCAACACTTTGCTGCGTCGCCTTCAAACAAGGAGGCACAGAAAGAAAGAAAAATGCAACGATCTCACCAGTGACAGCATGAGCAGAGGAGGGTCCGCCGGTGGGAGACTGGGCTAGTACCTCCCCAGACACCATGCAGTCCGACCCGTTCTCAGTCTTCACCACCACCTCCAGGCCAGAGAGGGTGACTGGGTGGCAAAGGCCCAGCTCCATCTCCTGAGCCTGCTGCCTCCTCAGTGCAACCTGCAAAAACAGTAGGACTACATCAAAATATTAAAATCGACAAAATAGCATGGGAATTTCGCCTGAATTATTTCACATTTTATATTTAATCATCATATGAATCCAACTCTGGAAACCCAAAACACATCACATCTTAAACGACGAGTTTCTTTTCTTTTTTTTTTTAACCTTGAAAAACTGTTTGTTTTTTTTTTTTGTAAAGTTTCTTTGAGTTTCAAGGGGGGAAAAACGCTATATATGTAAATTGATAATCTTACTCATTCATTATGAACGTATATAATTGTTATTTTTTTATTTTTTTATTTAAAAAGCCACATGTTGTAATACCAACACTACCAACAATCAAGATTCAATAGAATCACAACATTGACGTGAAGAAATTGGTTTTCATTGAAATATTTGTAGCAACTACACTTGTTGAAGCAAACAAACTATTTAAACTATTTACAACAAACCAGATAAACTTGGCGAAGTTTTGTCAGCTAGCGGAGTGATTAGCTTGGGCATGTTTTTCAACAAGAAGATAAAACAAATCAAAACTTCCGTTAAACGGCCCAAAACATATCGAGAGGCTCTAACAAATGTTTATCTTTAAACAGTCGCCGTGTATCACAACAGCTGCCTCCGCGGAAACAACTCCCTTGGACCCCCAAGCCTCGACCTGACGTTAGGCGGCTAAGAGTGGAGGGAGTGCGGGCAGCAGGAGGGAGGAGGCCGCCTACCTGGGCCGCCATCACCCGCTGCCTCTCGGCGATCAGTTTGCACTTGGGACACTGGCAGTCCTTCCACTTGCAGTAGCGCTTGTGGCCCTTCAGGTCGGACATCAGGCCGTGGTTCCGACAGCGGGAGCACTTGGGGGTCCTGGAGGGTTTGTGGCCCCTGGCCGGGTCTCTTCTGGGCTCAGGGACCTGCTGCATTCCTCGGCCTCTGGGATGCTGGGACACCGGGGGCGGGGGGGACCGTCGCTGCTGCTGCTGCTGCTGCTGCTGCTGCAGGTTGGAGGTGGTGGTGGAAAGACTGGAGACTCCAAGGTCCCTAGGTCCGGTGTTGCCCCGCCCGGCTGTCTGTGCGTATGATAGACGCTGATAAAGATGCGGGGGAGGCAGGCACACTAGTTGCATTAATGTGCAACAGCTGCCCCACCGGTGTGGCTCTCTGTCACAGCCAGAACTCTGCATAAACTGTATTCTGCGTGCTTCTGTGTACGCCAGTGGGCAGGCAAACTACGGCCCGTTAAACTTTTTAATCCGGCCTGCCAAACTTGAATAAATTATGTTAAGTAGTAAGTAAGTAACAAAATAGTTGTATTTCATCTATTTGTTTATTTTACAGTGTTTTAAGAGTCATTTCAATAAAGAGATAAACGTTGTGGTGGTTCAAAGACACTGATTTTGTTGTAACACTTTTGTTCATTTTCAATTGACATTAAAGCAACATGTTTTCTACATATCCCATGATATATGTTTTCCTCATATGAGGTGGCTCACCAAAACACGCCATCCATCTGCTGCTGCCCTCTAGCACATTTTAGAACCCATTGGCCCCACCAGTCAGAACGTGCCTGCCCAGCACTGGTGTACATGACTGGATGTATGTATGTATGAATGAATGAATGAATGAATGAATGAATGAATGAATTCATGAATTCATGATCAAATCTTCATCACATCATCACTGTACTGCACTGTAGAAACATTTAGACATAGAGACAATAGAGACTTATAGCACTGGTAGGGAACAAATCAGAACAAAAGATAATAAACAATGGTCAAGACTGATTTGTATCCATTTTGGTGTTCTCAAATAATTCTCATAAATGCCTATGCCACATTAACAATTAAAATATGACTGCCTTTTTTATATTTGCTCTGTAATATTTCCTCCTTTTTTATATATATAAAATCTGCTTCCACACATACTGTGTTTGCTGATATCATGGTTGATCTACTACGTGGCTCTTACCTGATCAGGTGTTGGCTTGACTGAGTTTAAACTCAATTAACCTTCTCCTATGGAGTCACACTCCACATACTCAATCCATCAGCCAGGTGGGTTTAGGGGCAGGGAGTGAAGTCAGAGCAAACACACAGACCCATTATTATCCTGCAACCCGAAGGCCAATGAAAAGTTACCAATTAAAAATCAGGTGTGTACACAGCTCTGAATCCTGCTCACTATGAATTAATGACACACTTCACTGGCGCTGTACAGCAGGGTTAGGGTTAGCCGTTACAACGGCTGAGTTTAACTGCCTCTGTGGCTCACAGATATACAATAATTATGTATCTCAATGAATTACTGCAGTCACTTGACCTTCTTGTTTATTAGTGTTTGAGGCCACATAGTAACATGCAAATAAAAGGAAATGGCTCTTTGAGAAGCTGCCATTCACAGGCTCTTAGCAGAGATATGAAATAAAATTAAAACGAAAGAAAGACACAGGATATTTAGTAACATCTTGCGAGCAGGCTGTTCCTTCGGATAAGAGATTGTGATTTTGGATGTTGCCAATCAGATGGACAGAGTGAACCTGGAGGTCCGAACACATCGGTCAGCAGCAGTCAGCAGTCAGGTGCTGCTGGTGGTGGTATCACACTTATGGCCCATTGCAACATACAGTATGCTACATGTGTGTGTTGATTCCCCCCACCACCACCAAAAATGCATGCTGTGCAAACGCAGTGTGCTGTTCTCTGTAGTGAAAAAGTGCTGCTCCTATTGGCCGGACCCGGACCAGGAAGTCAACTGTTCGAGTGCGCTTGAAGGCAACATTGCCTGGCAACGCCTAAAGTTTGTCCTCGCGCTTTGTCTCGAGCTCGCTGGGATTCAGAGCGCGCGCCTATTCCTTTCGTTGTGGTAAATGTGTTAAAGGACGCTTCATTAATCGCGCTTCGGCCAAAACGAGCACGCACTTCACCCAGACAGCAAACCTTGTAGACCACGGGAACAAACAAGTCGATCTATCTATCTATCTATCTATCTATCTATCTATCTATCTATCTATCTATCTATCTATCTGTCTATATATATATCTAAATGCTGAGTCTGTTTTGAGAAAGTTTCTACTTGTTAAGGTTACAATCGTATGTTTGTTTGTTTTTTTGTTTTTTTGTTTTTTTTTTTAAACAATCGTCTTTTATTCTGAAATCGATCTATCCAGTTTGAGCACAAAATATTGAACACATTTATTGGAATAAACGGTACTTTAATCCCTCATCAAAGTCCAGCGGGACGAAATTTATTTTGCTGAGGCCATTCCTGTTTGCCAGCTTGCTCTGGTCGAGTCCAAATATTTTACCACAACCTAACTAATACGCGCGCAGCCAAAACCCATAGTTGTCTTTGTTTCACCCAGGAGACGAGACGTTGATCCTGCTTCACCTTGTTGCGACTGAAGCAGCGTCACCAATTCATTAAAAAAAAAGCTCCTGTAAGGCACCGGCACCATGCCCAAAAAGGAGAAAAAAGGCGGCGAGAAGAAGAAGAAGGATGGAGGGGATTCGGACAAAGCCGCCTTGGAGAAAGAGAAGAATTTGTATCTGACGCAAATCCAGTTCCTGACTGAGCAGTCGGAGAGGTGAGCGGGGCAAAAACAAGGTCCAGGTTTTTCATTAACTCATTGTCTGGGTATTATGTCACGCTATTGTGTGCCAGAGATATGTGTGTCGTTTAATGTACATGTACATAATCAAATGTGTCGTTTCTAATCAATTTCATGTCGACGGTGATACATTTTGTAAATGTTCACAAATTACAAACATCCGTATTATATAAGATATATTATTGGTATCATATATCACAGTGTGTTTCAGATTGAGGGTCTGTCACCTTCCAGAAGACATTGCTACTACTGAGCAAACACTAATCTACATTCTGCGGGCTGTTGACTTAAATACTGTGACATCAATATTCTCACAGGTTTAAGTCAAAATGTGAGGACCTCCAGAAGCAGCAGAAGGACCTGACCACCAAGTTTGAGGCCTTTGAGGAGGACAAGAAGGACATAGTTGCATTCCTGAAACACTCGCTGCTGCAGCGGGAGGATGAAGTGGAAGTGCTGAAGGAGCAGCTGCAGAGCCTGGTGGAGGCCACAGACAAGGAGAGGGAGTCCATGCAGCTTCAGATTCTGGAGATGACCAAGGACCTGCGAGAACGGGCCGAGAAGCTCACGGCGGAGAACGAGGCACTCGGTGAGAAACTGGCAACGGCGAGATCGCTGACCAACTGACAGATCAGAGAAGAATTTGAGTGATTGATTATTAATTTGAGATGCAAATTCAAAGTGGGGCTGCTGAGGGAGGGTAGTTCTGATCTGAGAACCTTTGCGGTGACCCAGCGTTCTCCTCTCCACTCTAAGCCGAGAGGCTTGCTGATCTGGAGGATTTCCAGAAAAACAAGGATCAGGTGATGACCAAGATGGAGTCTCTGGAGAAGCAGCTGGCCAGCCAGAAGGAGGAGCACAAGGCCACCATCCACAGCGTGGAGATTAAGGCATTGATGGAGAGGAAGAGGTGGCCAAGAGACGCCATGTTCACGGTCCCGACTGCTGGGTGGCGCTGTTGCCAGTAACACTCTTCCCTGTCCACAGGCTGGAGAAGGAGATGGAGAGCCTGGAGGTGGCCATGGCCGTGGAGGTGCAGCAGCTGGTCAACCAGAAGCTGCCCGAGACCACCAGGCTGACCATGGAGGAGAACATGCAGATGAAGACCCGCTTCAACCAGCTCTCGCAGGAGGTGGTGGTGCTGATGAGCGAGAACTCGGCGCTGCGGGCCAACAAGACTCAGCTCAGCGTCAACGTCAGCACCCTGGAGAAGATGGTGTCAGAGGTGTCCCGCCAGAACGCCTTGCGCAAGAAGGTGGGTGGAGAAATGCTGTCTAGCTGAACGTCCCACCTCAGCTTCATCCAGATTCACGACTTCACCCACAATCTTGACCTTTAGAATTCGCTTTCCCATCTGCTTCTGTGAAGTTGTGACAAAAAGCAGGAAGTCAATTCTGTAAAAACTGTGGAACAAGATGGGATCAGACAGGAAGTTCCTGCAGTTCTTGCTACTGCTGAAGAGATGAACACAGAGGTTCTCAACTGGTGGAATCTCAGGACTCACATTGTTTTCCATTCTGCAAAATAAATGCCCAATATTTAAGATATTTTCTCTTTAAATATCTTACAATGAGTGGCGACCCACCAGTTGAGAAATGCTGGATTAACATATAGAATGCTGAGGGATTTTCTGAGTGAGAAGATGTTTGTGCTGAGCTCCACTTTGGACCTAACGGGCAGCTCTGATTTGGGAGGAACCTCATATATCCTCTTCCAGGAAAATGATGAAATGTGAAATGAATCCATCACATTGTTGAGGAGGTCATCAACCGTTCTCTCCTCCCCTCATCCAGGGGATAGAGCAGCTCACCAAGAAGAACCAGAGGCTGCAGACGGATCTGGAGACCTGTCAGCAGGAACTGGACGAGCTTCGGACCGAGCGCAAGAGAGTGATGGCGGAGCTGGAGGCTCTCAGGTCAGCGGCGACTCCTCAGTGGTCACATGTGGTTCTGAACGACACAGTGAATATAGTGATTTGCATAGTGTAGATTTTTTCCCCCCATAATAAGTCTGTATGTGCGTGTTTTTAATCCTAACACACAACTCGCCCTGCCTCAGTCACACTGAACTTTCTCATCTGAAGCTGGCTGATTCCTTAGAGGAACAGCAGGGGGCTGCAGTGCTCCACTCAAATGCCACATCGTCACAGAAGAAGAGCCAAAAAGAGACTTTTCTGTCACTTAATGAAAATTCCTTGGATTTGTGTGTGTGTGTGTGTGTGTGTGTGTGTGTGTGTGTGTGTGTGTCTCCAGGATGGGCTGGGCGACCCTCTCCGAGCAGTACGCCGCCAACGCGGCCCAGCTGAACCGTGTGGAGGCGGAGCTCCGTGAGGAGAGAAGGAAGCGGTGCGGCCTGGAGAGCATCACGCAGGAAGCCGTCCACACGCTGAGGAAAGCCATGAAGGTACAACACACACACACATTCAGAGTGTAAAATGTCCCAGGAGGGAGGGTATTGGAGCAGCAGCAGATGGATGGAGTGTTTTGGTGAGACACCTCATAGGTGGGAAAACATTTTTTATCATGGGATGATGTAGAAAACATGTTGCTTTAATGTCAATTGAAAATGAACCAAAGCAAAGTTGCAAACAAATCAGTGTCTTTGAAGGCCCCACGGTTTGTTTGGTTTTTTTTATCTCTTTTTTGAAATGACGCTGAAAACACTGGAAACATGGAGGAAATACAGCTACAGTATATATATGAATCATATCATTAACTTTGAACTGGTTTGGATGCAGAAAGTCCCCAGTGACGCCGACCTGGAGGGCAGCTTCCACCTGCAGTGGAAACAGCTGATGCAGCTGCTGCTAGAGGTTCTGGACCAGCCCGTCCATGCTGCTACTGTTGCTGCTGACAGCGGGAGAATCAGTCAAAACTCTGATCCTGCAGCGTCCAGGTGAGTAATACATCTTTGTTAGAACACGCAGAGAAAAATCATGTAAAGACATTTTGAATAATCATATAAAATACATAGATAATGAAGCTATTTTTTGGATGGGGGGTGAGTTGGGTAAAAACTTTTTTTTCAACCTGAGTTTTTTGTTAGGTTCATGTGTTCCATCATTTTTTTTTTTTTCTTTGCAGGCCGGTGCTTCCCAGTCAGGTTCTAAAGTTCCTGCCGGAGGAGATGCAGCGCTGCTGGCCGGCTGACTCGTCTCGGCCCTCCCCAAAACAGAAACACCCCCGCAGGGGAGCCGCCTCCAGCAGCGCCACCCTGCCGCTGCACAGGTCTGTGTGCTTCACCTAGTCTGTCTGCAGGTGGCAGTGTTGTGGATCATCCAGGCTCTGGCAGTATTGAAACATTTCATATATATATATATATATATATATATATATATATATATATATATATATATTTGCGCTTTATTTCAATGCAATCTAACTTTAATCTTATAACTTTATTCAAGAATGAACTGTTCACGGTTTTCTATTTTGTGCCGAGGCTGAATGATGATAACGTCTTCAGTATCTATCAGCTGGATTATTGAAAACACACTGAAAACTCTGCTGTCATACATCTCTCGGTCACTCCCACAGGAAGCCGTTCAACCATCGAGCCGTCGTCAACAGCCACCTGAGCGACACAGCCATCAGATTATTGAACACGGGACACTTCTAGACGGAGAACGGAGACGGCATTTGTTTCAAGAAATCGGTCACATTAGTGGTTTTAGAGATAATTTTGTTGCCAACTTAAAATATACAACATGATGATATACAAAATGAATGTTTAGAAATCAACATATATTTGTAGGATTTGTAGAAGTGAATCAGAAAATCATCAGAACTTTTTAATTCTTACTGAGACATATTGTGTTGTTGTGTACCAATACTGACCTAGTGAGTCAGTATCAGCTGTGTGTGATGAGTGTGTGTGTGTGTGTGTGTGGCTGTGAACCCTGGGAAGAAAAGCCAAGGCCTCTTCTGATGCTGCTACAACAATTGGATGATTCAACGCGTTTTAACAATGTCTGGCATATTTTGTGCTTTTAGCCAGCACATCAAGTTTTAAATAATGTATCATCAATCCAATGTTTCATACATGAGAAAATGTCAAATAGCTGCAGTTCGTACTGTGCAAAATTATTTTGCTTTAAAAAAAAAAAAAGTGCCAAAAATCAGTGGTTTTGAAATCAGCCTTTTGTGATGTCACATGCTGCACATGTTCTCTCAGCCTGATTTTGATTCCACCCTTGTTTAGTTTTTTTTTTTATCCCATTGCAAACCAGAAAACTTTTTTTTTTTTAATGTGAGACTTTTTTTTTTTTTATCAAATGAGTGTTTGAATGAGTATGGTACAGTAAGAGAGGGACTTTTAAAATCTATTTTTATTCAAATGAAAAAAAATATCTATATTTTAGTCACCGTGTGATTTGATTTTTGACACTGTGTTTTTGCAACTCCAGCACCTTCCATCCTCACTTGTATCATATAGTGTTGCAGAGCCAAAAGTCTGAAATATTGTCAGAATAAAACACGGTGGAGAAAAACGGTCTCGTCTTCGAGAGCCTCTTCATTTAACCAAGTAGTGCAGAAAAATCACATCAGCATTTGACCTGAAATAAGCACCACATTAATGCATGCCGTATTTAATGTGATATTTCCTCATACACAAGACCAGCGATGACAAGGAGACTATTGTTTAATTAAAGTTTATTGCTATATGGCAAAGGTTGAGGCACTTCATTTGAGAAATGAGCATCAGTACCTTGATGAATATCATAAGAGAGACCTTTTATGGTATATATGACAGAAAGACAGTGAACGTGAAGACAAACAGGAGAATCTAAATGACCTCTAGTGTATGTACAATGAAATACATATACACGTATTAAAAACTATACTTTGATAAATACGTAACTTCACAGGTTATTAGTAGTAGGAAGGAAATTAAAAAAAAAAATACTGATTTTCTTTTTTTTAAATAGATGCAGAGGATTTATATAAAAGTGAGATTTCTCCAGTCTGGGTGACGACTCTTCAGAGAGCTGTGGAGGTTCGAGGAACCAAACTGTATATACAGGAAATACTTCCTTTTGCACGTCATTCCATCAGACTAGCCCCTAAAATAATCATTGGAATAAAAATAATCATTTTTGGGTGGTTTTGCAAGATCAAAACTAAACTTTAGCATTTTTTTTATTTAAAAAATAAAAGGTCAGATTTAAAAGAAAAGAGAAAACCAAAAATGACAGACAATTGAAAAGGACATTGATGGCTTGTGGCAGCTGATTGTGTCCGTGTTGCTTCACTGATTGTTGGACATCTTGTGGTCAGAACGCTGTGGAACCCGACGCACCAGGTGGGTCCATACATTCATCCTCAAAGGACACTTTGGGCTCATCATGGAAGCAAGCCGGTTCATAAAATACATTTAAATTAAAAACAAAAAAAAAGATAAAATAAACCAAAAAGTAAGTAAAAGCAGAAATCTCATTGGTTGGTTGGTTTTTGCTTGTGATGAAGTCCCACATCCAGCAAGGGGGGGGGTAAGGCATCGTTCAGCGTGAACCAATAGCAGCGCAGGGTTTGTCTGGGGTGGGGTGGGGGAGGGACCTCTCAATCAAACATGCTCCTCCGGGTGGGACTGGGTGACGTCTTCCTGCCCAGTCGCGGCGTCCCCTGCGAGACAAAAAGACTTCAGGTCACGACAACGTGAAGGTGTCATGGAGTTTTTGGGGGGGGCGGGGGGGGGGTGCTTGAAGGAGGAGAGGAGTGATTGAACGGAGGAGGAGGAGGAGGCGGAGCCAGACAGAACCAGAACCCACCGGTGACTGGGCTTTAGAGAAGTTGACGTGTGCGTAGAGCAACACTGCGATGTCCTTGTGTCCCGCTTCCAGAGCGATGGACAGGGCGTTGCTCTCATCCTGGAGGGGGAGGGGTGAGGGGGGTGAGGATGAGGTTTTTGGGGAGGGGAGGGGGGAGGGCAGAGTGAGGGGAGGGTAACAAGAGGAAGCACATTAAACTGTTGCCAAAATTCAATTTTACGGTCTGAAAACGCAGCTGATACAATAAGTCTGAAGGTTCTCAGTCATCCAGGTCATCATAAAGTGGAATAGAATAGAATAGAGTAGAATAGAGAGAATAGAATATACTAGACTAGAATGCCTTTATTAATCCCAGGGGGAAATTTGCATAAAAGTACACATAAAAAATAGTACAAATGAAAAATTGTAGGGTATGAAAGGAAAAGAAACAAGATATTTACATCTTGAACTTGACATTAATTAGAATAGAATAGAATAGAACAGATGGCCTTTATTAATCCCACAGTGGGGAAATTTCCATTTACAGCAACTGTATAGTGCAAAAAAAGATGTGAATTTACCTTAATTAAAAGAAATGAGACAAAAAAATAAATATATAATATATAAATAAAATATTTGTAGGGAATAAAAATAAAATGTGTTTATTTTATTTGAAGTGGAGGGGTTCAGTGAGGGCAACTGGACTGGTTCTGGTGAGGGTTCTGGCGAACCCTTCTTCTTCAAATAAAATCAGTGCTATAATAAAAACACTAACTGCTTCTCAGTTTTCAGCACTAGTGGCAGCAGATTAAAGAGGCGTCACTCACGCTGTCGCTGAGCGTGGCGTCGCAGCCGGGCTGCGCCAGCAGCAGCTTGACGATCTCCACGTGGCCGTGCTCGCTGGCGCACATCAGCGCCGTGGAACCCTCGTCGTCCTGCACGTTGACGTCGGCGCCGTGGCCGAGCAGGGCCTGGACCATGTCCATCCTGCCGTGACTGACAGCCAGCATCAGACCCGTCTGGCCGGCCTGCAGCAGCAAGAAGGCGAGGAAGCTCCATTTATACAGCGCAGTTCAGACAGAAGGCAACTCAATGTGCTTTACACGATTAAAAGTTCAAACAAAAAAAAACAAAAAAAAAGAACACAGTCTTCAAAGTAAGAAGACTGTGTTCTTCAGAGAGAAAAAAATACAAAAAAAAGCAGTAATAAAGGAGAATAGAAATAAAAAGATGATAATAAAACATAAGATGAATAAAAAGCACTCGATCAGAGAAAAGAGGTCTTTAACCTGAATTTAAAATCATTCACACTGACTTCTTTTCTTTTCTTTTCTTCTATTGGCAGCTTCTTCCATTTGTTTGCAGCATCGCAGCTAAACGCTGCTACAACATGCTGGGTTTGAACTCTGGGCTACACTAATCCGGTCTGAAGTCTGCAGATCTCAGAGTCCCACTGGGTGACTTCTAGACCAGCAGCAGAACTTTACAGTCTACTCTACAGCCGAGTGTGAAGGAAGATCAGCAGAGAGACTCTCACTCTCATCCATCCTGAGGACGCCACCTAGAGGTGGCACTTTAAACCCTGAGCGCTGAGCCGAGTTTGTGGTTTTTTTTCACCACTAGGTGTCACTATTGGCCAAATTTTCCCCTCTAGACCAAGGGTGGACCTTTCCTGAATTGTTCAAAACAAAGTTATAAAATACAGATTTTCTATTGTTAAAAACCTACGTCATGTGGTTGACCTGCCCCTGCCTCCTGACCTCCGACCTCTGACCCCTCCCCGCCCACTGACCTGGCTGGCTCTGGCGTTGACGTCCCCCTTGCTGAACAGCTCCTCCACGATGTGCATGTCCTTGGGCGACTCCACCGCTGCCAGTGCCGCCAGCATGATGGGCGTGTAGCCCGCCTTGTTCTGCTGGTTCACGTTGCACACGTCTGCAGCACGCACACACACACACACAGTTTAAAGCCGTTCTCTCTCTCTCTCTCTCTCTCTCTCTCTCTCTCTCTCTCTCTCTCTCTCTCTCTCTCTCTCTCTCTCTCTCTCTCTCTCTCTCTCTCTCTCTCTCTCTCTCTCTCTCTCTCTCTCTCTCTCTCTCTCTCTCTCTCTCTCTCTCTCTCTCTCTCACATGTGCGCTCTTGCTGATGTTAAGCACTACACGCAACATTCTGGTGTAGCATCCACCCAGAGACATCTGCAAAGTTTGTTTTAGGGTCCAGAGCAGAGAGCAGGCTGATGTGGTCTGGACTTTGGGTGGTCTCTATGGAAGCTGCAGCCTGTCAGTCAACTAGCAGGCGGCAACAGACAACGAGTCGTCACTCCTCTGCTTCCAACTTGGCGGCAGGAGATCTAAGACACCAGCGGCTCGATGGCCACCAAGGCGGCTGCTACCGAGGCGACTCCACCCATCCTCCACCACCCTGGTACTGAGCTGAGATGGTGCAATGACAAAGGCCACAAAGGGGGTCAGGGGCAGGGTGAAGGGAGGTGGCTGCGCTGTCTTTGTGTCTTTTGACTCAAAGCACAGAGGAGACAAAAGGCTTTTGGTGCGGCGAGTGGACGGCACCTCATCAGAGTCCATTGAACCCACAGAGGAGTGGAGCTGAGCAGGAGCAGGAAGTGTCTGCAGCTCCAGTGGAGGAGGAGGGTGGAGTCTAACCCTGGAGCTCCAGGTGCTGCTACTGCTCTCCTCAATAAGTCCCACCCTTCCTAACAGGCAGCCAGCAGATGCAAAGAGAAAATAGAAAGGATGCGCTGGCAAGTTGTGACGCGCTTCTCGTGGTTTGCTCCCCCCGGTGGACAATTTGGACAGCGCAGGCTCTGAACAACCAAAATCTGCCTTTGATGCATTGTGGGAGATAATCTCTGGGTGTTGACAGATTCAGGGGGCTCTGACTTGATTTGGAAGCCAACAACAAGGAGGTGAAATCAAACCGATTATCTGCTAACAGGGTGAATATTAAACAATGAGCTCCACACAAGCAAACAAACTGTATTTGTTTTTCTTGCTTCTTGTGAAAGGCATGAGTGGAATATTTCCAGACACGCCAAAGGAGATACGTGTGCATGCTTTGCTGCGTTTTTATGCACTGATTACAATCATTTATTTCACATCAAGTGTGGCCACACGTGGAAGGGAGAAGCCTCATTGCACTGGCAGGACCTGCAGCAGCAGCAGCAGCAGCAGCAGGAGCAGCAGCATCAGGACAATTACTCTACACACTCCTGGGCTATCATCATCCCTTCAGTTCATTCCTCACCTGCATCCAGCAGCTTCTTCACCACCTGGAAGTTGGAGTGCGACACGCTGTAGTGCAGCGCCGTGTTGCCGTTGCCATCGGCCATGTTGACCACGTGGCGCAGCACGGCGGGCGACACGGCGCCAAAGGCCTCCAGGTAGTCGTCCACCATGGCGGCCAGCGCCGCCTTCTGGCTGGACACGCGGAACCACTCGTGCTGCACCGTGTTCAGGCAGGCCCTCTGGTGGTGGGGCGGGGGAGGGGCAGGGAGCGGGTTAGAAGCGGTGGCGGTGAAATGATTAAAGAACGCCAACACTAAACGCAAGAAGAAGATGACTTTGCGGAAGGGGAAATAAAGCGTCAGTTTTGGCAGGAAGCTAAAACTGAGGAGGTTTATAGGAGGCTGTAAACACAGTGCTAAATATGCTCTTTTATTTGGATAATCAAAACTCCCCATAAGACCACCTCACCACTGGAGTCCAGGGGGGGGAAAAATTAACATCTGTAGTACAAGACGGGGGCCCTTTAACTTTACGCAGTGCTGTTTGCAGTTAATAATATTTTGCAGGTCGAGGAGAGAAGAAGAGGAGGAGGGAGAGGAGGAGGAGGAATGTTCTCACCAGGTCTTTACTGCTCACTGCCTTCGAGTCGGACAGATTGGTCTTCAGAACGTTGCACGCAGCCACCATCTTCTCACTTAGTTCATACCTTGAGTGGATTAAAATGCACATTTCAATTGCAGTTCTAGAGTATGGAAACTCTCTCAGGCATTAACGTGATGAGAAGTAGTGAGTGAGTATAAGTGAGTGAGTATAAAAACTGCTAAAATAGAAATATACATATAGAAATGTAAATGTGTATATATATTTTAAATATTGTAAGGCTGCTATTTTAATAGATTGTTGGGAGAAAAGTGCTGTCTCACACCATTATTAATTTAAAAGCAGCTGTTTATTTAGTCATATTGCAGAAAATGTGCTTGTGAATTTCCTGGACTCACTTTTCTCTCAGCTCCTGCTTCTCCGTACTTTCCTCCTCCTGCTGCTTGTCCACGTCCTCGGCTCCCTCCTGCTGGAGCTCCTCCCCAGCGTTCTGCTCCTCCTCCTTCTTGCACTGCTCCTCGTCTCTGCGCTCCTTCTCCTCCTCCTCCTCCTCCTCATCTTCCTCCTCCTCCGAGCCGGAGGAGCTGCTGTCCTCAGAGCTCGAGTCGTCGCTCGAGGTCGTCTCATACCTGTGGCCACAGGGGGGCGACGAAAGCGAGGAGAAAAGGACGCAGAGGGAAGTTAACAGGCCCGTGAACAAGGCAGGTTTCACAGCTACTGACTCATCCTCATGTGAGATCCAAGTAAACAGGAGGAGGACGGAAATGTCTGACAGCCGTCTTTAAAAACAAACGTATAGATCCATATTGATTAATAGTTAACATGTCAGTGGCAGTCCGATCAGGCTGTTATCTTGAGACTCACCCTCCATTCACCCCAACAAACTGAAGGTTCTTCTTGGTGCCGTTGGAGTCGGGTCGGCCGTCTTTCTTCTTCATGATGGATTTCAGGGTGTTCTGGCTGCACGGCTGCCCTGAAGCACAGGAAGACAAACATGTGCAGAGGTCTTAAAGAAAGAGAAAAGAATCACCTGAACTTCCGCCATTGACACCCTTTACTTGGTCCTTCCTGAACAAATACATGTATATATACGGTACATATATTAGCAATCTAAGTGAAAAACCTAAACCCGTTGTAAACATGTTGTAGATCAAAGCTAAGTAGGGAATAAAAAGACAAAAAGCCCGCTGGCAGGCAGAGGTGCTTGTCTTTGCAGGCAGCGGTGCTGATTCCGCATGAACGAGCCGCTGAACCCCGCTGACGTGATCAAGAGCTCCGGCCGAGGGGAAAGCACTCATTAAGTGTCCGGCTCATGTTGCTTTCAAAAGGATTCTCTCCGCAGGAATCTGGACCTTTTCCCAAACCCTGAAGTATGTCAGTCATTTTAACTACAGGCTTTAGAAACCGGAGCCAAGAGAGAACCCACTGCGCACAGCAGCAGCAGCAGCAGCAGCAGCAGCAGCAGCAGCACATCTGCCAGGACCTGCCTGCTCCGTCAGAGTGAGGGGCCCCTTCCACCGCTCCAGGGGCCACGCTGCGTTTCCTCCTGTCATGACTTGCAAGCCAGTCACATGCACGTATTTACATACGCGAGCACGCTCAGTCGCAACAGACCTGCTTCCTGTGTTTGGACTGTGACAGCAGCGAGCTGGGAACGCCGTCGGGGATGTTGTCTTATTTAAGTGGCGGTGACTTGAGTCACGTAGCAAAAAAAAACTGCTGCAATGACTTGTAACGCAAAAGCCCCCCGAAACAACTACCATATATCGTCGTCTCAGCAGATAATGAGCACTCTTGATGCAACAAACTATTTTTCCAACACCAATGCGTGAGAACTATTCTCCATAACGGAAGACAAAAGCACATCATGGACTCTGAAAAACAAAACTTGTCTCTTCTTCTTGCAGAGACCACAGGTGAGGTCCAGGTCAGGAATGGAGAAAGACGCGTGAGGAACGAGGGCGTACAGGTCGGGCCGACCTTCAGCGTGGAAAATACTCCATTTCTCATTCCTCCTCAGCGGCCGCTGCAATTACTGCAGGACCACAAATGGTTTAACCAAAACGGGGCGCCAAAATCCAAACCCAGTGATGCGAGGTTTCATTTTTTTCTCTCCCCCCGTTGCCTTTTATGCAACACAAAACACACTTACGATGACCTTTAATAATAAGGAAAAGGAAAAAGTGACGTAAAAACGCAAAACTCTACAGCAAAAACGCTTTGGAGCTCTTGCAAGAAGGGGAACAAAGCAGGCAAGCAACACATTTAATGAAGTACCAGGACAGTTGTTTGCAGTATTGTGATGATGTTCTCACTTTTGTAGTGCAGGGGTGTGTGTGTGTGTGGCCGTACCGTGCAGCGCTGTGGACATCTGCAGGTCCATGCGACTCTTCTGCTCAGCTGCACTTAGCTGCTGCTGCTGCTGTTGCTGCTGCACGGCCGTGTTGTCAGGTTTTTCTGCAGGACTGCGGACTGAAGATGTCTTCTCCACCTGCGAGCGACTGCAGAGACGCTCGCCGTTTTCTACAGAGGAAGCAGACTGAGGTCAGCATCAGCAGCGCAGACAAACAGTTTTTAAAAAGCATTGGAAGTCACTCGTGAAACACCTGCACACACCACTGATCTAGACAATGGATGAGAGTTTGAAGAAAAGTTCACAGTGTCGACCACTGAACAGTTGTTACAGCACACTTAAACTTTTATTTTGAAAGGAAAATGCACGCGGTATAAAGCAAAAGTTATAGGCTAAAGCAGGTATGGGCAAACTACGGCCTGGGGGCCATATGGGGCCCGTTAAGCTTTTTAATCCGGCCTGCAGAACTTGAAGAAATGATATTAATAGTCAACCAGTCATTAAATAGCTGTATTTCCTCCATGTTTCCAGTCAGAGTCACCAAAACACTCCATTCATCTGCTGCTGCTCCGGCTCCTCTGTCACATTTTACAACCCACAGTGGCCCCACCAGTCAAACACTTTGCCCCCCCCCACCCCCCCGGACTAAAGCTCCACGGCGTTGAATCAAGTCCAAAGACACTGGAGTGGGGCCTCAAACACACTTCCTCCAGGTTAAAACTACGACTCTTTCCAGGCCCCTCTCCAAACAGTGAGACGGACGACCAACTAGCCTCTATTGTCGCCACTTAACCGCTTGTGTAACAGGCTGCGACGACGCCGCTGACCTCAGTTATGTGAAGCGTCCCGCTGGTTTGTGAGTCTACATTCCGAAAGAGGACGGCGACTGCACAGAAACAAGCTCGCACACAACACCAGGCGACCCCCGCCCCGCCAACACGCCCCCACCCACAACTGACCCCCCTCCCCCCCAAACCCCGGCATTCATGTGCCAGTCAGCGTGAATGCACGTTATGTAACTCAGAAGGAGCCATGAATCAGCATCAGTCAGCGGCGAGGTGTGGGCCGAGGGCAGGGCGCTCCCAAAGAAAAAAAACAACAAGTGGCTGATTGGTGCCACGCCATTGGCTCCCTGCGCACAAATGAGCTCATTGTTGGTTCTTGTCCAAAGCTCCCGCTGCATTTTTTTAGGGGTCAGAGATAACTTTGGCCTGTCCCATCCAATCAGGAGTCGCTGTGCGAACCGCTCTGACCACGAGTCCGGCTCCACCGAGGCCGGGTCGTCTGCAGTGCAGCGGCAGCAGCAGCAGCAGCAGCAGCAGCTAATCTGTCGGTGGCTTATTGCGAGATGACTTGACACGTTCTTGGTCATCAAAGAAAAAAAAGGCCTGACCGACTGCTGGTAATAATGTTTTTTTTGTTAGTATAGGAATGACCTGATTAAAATATTTTAATACTGTCAGTTATTAAACTATGTTGTTAAACTGTGTTTACTTCAACTGTGTTGGTTTGTCTTGTGCAAAAGCTTCTTTTCAGAGGATATTATGGAATATTCCATTTCCTTTATTGGGAAAAACAAACTTGCTTCTAATGTCTTTAACTCCACATTACATGCTAAAAAAACAATGACTGCACCATTAATACAAAATATTAATTTCTTTTCACATACTTGACACATAAGAGTGGAATAACAAATCGATATCACCTTTTGAATGTTCAAAAGCAACTTCTCTCTCTTTTCCCTGCCATTTCCCACCAGCCACATTTAGATTCTTTAGGATGGGACAGCATGTGGAGCAAATCACGCTTTTTATACGAGTGGAACATGCAATAGTCACCGCTGTCATTGCACTCGCCCTATTTTGGGAAAATTGAAACGCATTCTCGAATTAAAACAATAGGCCATTCCACCCAGCCTGCAACACTCAAACATCCATCTCAAATACTACTCAAGTAAGACAATTAAAGACTATTAAAGATATTTTTTTTAAATTGCACTATTTTGCTCATCAAAAGGGGGCGCTAATGGTTCGGTAAATGAGGGAAGAAGTGCAGCAGTTTGACATGAACAACAATGCAAAAGAATGAAAAATTAAAAAGAACACAAAGTGTGTTGGAACGTGAAAGCGAAGCTTCCTCTACAGTTATTGTTGCAATGAAATAAATCTATCAGTACATATGATCCATGTCAATACTATGCAACAGCTATTTTGTTTTATGTGCAGGATGTGTTTGCGTGTGAAAGCCCATGAAAATATGGGACATCGCTTCTGACAAGATCACCTGGCCCGACTTCCAGAGGAACTCATCAAACTGACACTGGAGCCGACTGTGTGCGTGGAGCTTCTCTCTCACCTTTGTTGAGGTGCAGCGAGGAGTCGGCCTGCAGCTCGAGGATGTCCTCGGTGCTGCCGTGCTTCATGACGGAGTTGATGGAGGACAGCGTGCTGACCAGCTGGCTGCTGATGGAGCCGAACTGGGACTGCGGCTGCCCGAAGGCCTCGGCCAGCTCGCTGTAGTTCTCCGACAGCAGCATCTGCTGCTCCTGCAGCAGCTTCTGCACCCTCTCGATGTAGTGGTCCAGCCCCGCCGACCCCTCCGACTCTACCGGGCCCGGCGCCGCCCCCTGGTGGCTCTCTTGGTGGGGCTGTGAGGGTCCGCAGGCGATGCTCCTGGTCTTCAAGCCCACCAGGAAGTTCTCCTGCACGGCGGCCCCCCCCACCCCACACTCTCTGCTCCGGGGCGACTCCTCGGCCGCGCTCGTCCCCACGCCCACCGAGCGGGTCTTGGCAGCGGCGGCAGGCGGGTCCTTGACGAGCCCCTCGCCGGCGCCAACTGTCCTGGTCTGGGGGGCAGCGACTGTGTTGGTTTGCTGGTCCCGGGTGGCGGGAGCCTCGGTTCCAGTGGAGACGTCGACCAGGCCGGTGGTCCCGGTGCTGGTGGAGGCATCGACCAGTCCGGTGGTCCTGGTGCTGGTGGAGGCGTCCACCAGACTGGTGGTCCTGGTGTTAGTTGACGCCTCCACCGGGGGGCCGGTGGCCATGGTGTTTGTGGCCTTGCTGGACACCTGCAGCAGCATCTCGGTGCCCGTCTGCCGGCTCACCCGCTCGGGCGCCACCGTGACGCCGGCGTCAACCTGGCAGACGACCTCCGGGTCGGTTCCCCTTGACACCAGAGTCCGGACCGCCGGCGAGCTGTCGCCGCAGCCCACCGAGCGCTGCTCTCTGCTCGCCGGCATCAGGTGCTCCTCCGTGTTGCAGCCGACCTCGCGGACGCTGACCTGCGTACCCTCCTGCTGGTCCTGGACCTCGGGGTGCTGGCGGACCACCCAGCGGTCCATGGGGACCTCCGGCCCGACAGCCACGCTGTGCATGTTTGGCCGACAGGAAACTCCGACCGAGTGGGTCTGCAGGCTGCTGGTGGCGGCGGCAGCGAGGAGGTCCAGCGGGTCGCCCACTGCCTGGCTGCGGGTCTGGACCCGTGCCTCCACGCTGGCGTTGAAGGTTTCGGGCCGAACCGTCACGCCCTTGTCGGCCTTCTTCTTGCCGGAGCCGCCGGCTGCCTGCAGCTGCAGCTTGAGTTTGCCCATCTCCACCTGGTGGGTGGTCTCCTTCAGCGCCACCTCCAGCCGGTAGATCTTGTCCTTCAGCGCCTCGATGGTCTGCTGCTGCAGCTCCAGTTCCCGCTCGGCCTCGCTGGCCGTGCCCAGCATGGCCTCCGTCACGCCCACTGCCGCGTTGCGCGTCTCGCGCCGCTCCGTCGACACGCCCACATCCCGCAGGGGTCGCCGTGGCCGCTGGTCCTGGGCCGGGTCGAGGCCCAGGTGGTTCATGTTCTGGTCGGTGGCCGTGCCGATGGACCTGCGGCGTGGTCGCGGCTCCTCCTGCTGGCGCTGGCTGGTCTCCTCCAGGGCCTGGACCTCGGCCGCCAGCCGCCGGAACTCCTCCAGCCGCTGGGCGCTCTGCTGCTGGGCCTCAGGCTCCTGGATGTGCAGCAGCTCCGCCTCCTTGGGGACGAGGTTCTGGCTGTCCATTTGCTCGGCACTGCCCACGCTGTATGATCGCTTGCGGAAGCTGCCGGCGCCGGCGGACCCCTGGCTCTTGGATTGGGCGGCCAGCTGCCGCTTCTCCTCCTGCAGGACGGCGATCTTCACCTGCAGGATGGGGATGGTCCTCACCTGCTCCTCCAGCTCCTTCAGCCTCCGCAGCGCCACCACCATCTGCTCACGGATCTGCTGCAGGTGCAGCGGGCTGACGTTGGTGACGGGCGTGACAACGCCTGAGCTCAGGGGGCTGTGGCGCATGGAGCCGCCCGCCGATGCCGGGTAGTACGGGTTATAGTCGCCATTGGACAGGCTGAACGGCACCGGTGGGTAGGGGTGCGGTGGGCCGTGGCCCCCCCCAGAGGAGGAGGACAACTGGCTCGGCCCAACGGAGCCCGAGTAGGACGAGAGCGAGCTGCCGGAGCCCAGGCGGCGGCGGGGCGGAGCGTCGCCCGGCAGCTGCACCTGCAGCAGCCGCTCCTGCTCCAGCCGCAACCGCGTCTCCATGAGGGTCCGCTCCACCTGTGGGTTGTGGCGGGGGATGAAGCGGGGCGATGGCGGCGGCAGCAGCTGCTGCTGCTGCTGTTGCTGCTGTTGCTGCAGCGGCAGCTCGCAGGCGGCCCGGGCGAGGACGGGCGTCAGTGGCGCGCTGAGCAGCGGCCGCGGCTGGAAGAAGACGGGCGACTGCTTGTCGTCACTGTTGGAGGAGGACAGCGAGTCGGTGGACGTCCATTCAGCTTTGGTGACCCCCCCGCCGCTGCCGCCCCCCCGAGGCAGCGTCAGGGACCGCGGCACTTTGGGCCTCCGCTGGATGCTTAGCCGCTTGATGGTGTTGCCCCGCTCGATGTCGTTGACATACTTGAGGAAGTCCAGGTCCAGCTGGTAGCCGTACGGCGTCTCAACCTGGTAGGGGTCTTTCTCGTCCCCCTCGCTCGGACATCTTTGACCTTTTTCTGAAACAGAGAAACAAAGGAAGGTTTTTGGTTTGACCCTTCATATCCACAAAATGTGGCGCACAGACACTGTTGAGTGGCCGGCCGGCAAAGGAGAGTGCGCAGGAAACGAGAAGAACCCTTGGGTTGTCGGGGGTCTGCAGGAGCCTCTCCCAGCTGTCATAGGCTGAAGGCCGGGTGACACCCTGGACCAGTCACCAGTTCATCGCAGGGCCACATAGAGACAAACAACTATTCACACTCACACACAGACCTCGGGACAATCTAGAGTTCCCACTTCACCTCATATGCATGTTTTTGGAGTGTGGGAGGAAGCTGGAGAACATGGAGAGAACCCAGCAGGTACAGGGAGAACATGGAGAGAACTCAGCAGACAGGGAGAACATGGAGGGAACCCAGCAGACACAGGGACAACATGGAGAGAAACTAGCAGACACAGGGAGAACATGGAGAGAACCCAGCAGACACAGGGAGAACATGGAGAGAACTCAGCAGACACAGGGAGAACATGGAGAGAAACTAGCAGACAGGGAGAACATGGAGTGAACCCAGCAGACACAGGGAGAACATGGAGAGAACTCAGCAGACAGGGAGAACATGGAGAGAACCCAGCAGACACAGGGAGAACATGGAGTGAACTCAGCAGACACAGGGAGAACATGGAGAGAACCCAGCAGACAGGGAGAACATGGAGAGAACTCAGCAGACAGGGAGAACATGGAGAGAACCCAGCAGACACAGGGAGAACATGGAGTGAACTCAGCAGACACAGGGAGAACATGGAGAGAACTCAGCAGACAGGGAGAACATGGAGAGAACCCAGCAGACACAGGGAGAACATGGAGAGAACTCAGCAGACAGGGAGAACATGGAGAGAACTCAGCAGACAGGGAGAACATGGAGAGAACCCAGCAGACACAGGGAGAACATGGAGAGAACCCAGCAGACACAGGGGGAACATGGAGAGAACCCAGCAGACACAGGAAGAACATGGAGAGAACCCAGCAGACACAGGGAGAACATGGAGAGAACTCAGCAGACACAGGGAGAACATGGAGAGAACCCAGCAGACACAGGGGGAACATGGAGAGAACCCAGCAGACACAGGGAGAACATGGAGAGAACCCAGCAGACACAGGGGGAACATGGAGAGAACCCAGCAGACACAGGGAGAACATGGAGTGAACTCAGCAGACACAGGAAGAACATGGAGAGAACCCAGCAGACACAGGGAGAACATGGAGTGAACCCAGCAGACACAGGGGGAACATGGAGAGAACCCAGCAGACACAGGGAGAACATGGAGTGAACCCAGCAGACACAGGGGGAACATGGAGAGAACTCAGCAGACAGGGAGAACATGGAGAGAACCCAGCAGACACAGGGAGAACATGGAGAGAACCCAGCAGACACAGGGAGAACATGGAGAGAACTCAGCAGACAGGGAGAACATGGAGAGAACCCAGCAGACACAGGGAGAACATGGAGAGAACCCAGCAGACACAGGGAGAACATGCAAACTCCACACAGAAAGGTCCCAGGCCTGGGATCATTTTAATGAAAATCATCAGCAATGACTTCACAAGGTTGGATAAAACTGAATTTTAGAACACGCTGTGCTATTTTTTAAACAAGCCTGTGGGGGACGACTCTGGAGGGTGACCTGGTGTTGGTGACCCCTGGTCGACAGCAACTCCTGTTAAAGAGTCTTGCGTGTGTTGTGTGGTAAATTGAGAAGACGGGTTTCCTCGGCCACAGACAATCCACCCTCATTTAGGATGGCGAGCACCGACACGCCTCGGCTTCCTGACACATCTGCTGACAAGCGTGAGTGATAATCATTTTTGAAACTATGTGATGCACGCCACCACTGATGGGAATAAGAAAAACAAAACAAGGAAAAGCAAAGCAGAAAGTGGGAAACGCCCGTCGGGAAATTAAAAACAAACGCAGGTCATCTGGAACGATTTCACCAGCCGAGAGTTTTAGGAATCCAGGTGTCGAAGTGCACAAGTTGCAACAGATAAACACGACGGTTGTTTTAAAAGCGGTGGGAGTCAACAGGGGATCAGGGTCACGGGGAGAGGGAGAGAGGGAGAGAGAGAGAGAGATAAAGGGAGTGAGAGAGAGAGAGAAAAGCAGATGGTCAATATTTCCCAGTCCAAAATCCATCCAGTGTGTCAACAGCTGGGCTTCTACAGGCAAACGTTGAGCCACATTAAATCAACACGCAGTTTGAAACCCCACAGAGCCAGAACCACTTTGTGTCTCCTGAGTGAAAAACTCAGTTTTGTGTGTAACGACTCTCAGGAAGCAGTTCAAAGTGCTGCTCATGCATCTGGAAACCAGAACAGAGTCGGCTAGGTTCTCTTTGGCAGAGCGGCTCAAGATTCCAGCTCCTGTCACACAGCGTCGGGCGGCTAAATACAGCGTCTTGTTCTTGGTATGTCTGGAACTCTGGCCGGCTAAAGCAAACAGTGACTGGGAATAAACAGCCGCGCTCTTCCCTCCCAGTTCACCCCAGTCCGGCTCACTGCTTTCCTTTCCCCCGGTCAGCGGAGAAAAACAAAACAAAAAAAATCTGAAAAAAGCCGAGGAGGGAAGCAGCAGGCTCGGGCTGCTCCTGGTCGTCAGAGCTGCACTCACCTCAGCCAGGCTCAGACAGGCTCCTCTCCTGGCGCTCCTCCTCTTCCTTACTCCCTCTCTTTCTCCCAGCTGGACAGAACACAACTGTAGCCCAGATCAGCCTGCTGCAGATCTGCTGTTCCTTCTCACCCCGACCCCTCTTTCTCAACTCTCTCCTCCCCGCAAAGAGGAGGTGGGGGGAGGGGGGGGGGGGGTAGAGTGGGAAGAGAAGAGGAAGAAAAAAACAAAAAACAAAGTTCCACTATTGGTGTAAACTAAGCACAGCCGGGGCTCTGGCCAGCTATTGGACGGCTGCCTCCTCCAATCCTGCGAGCTTCCCAGGCCGAGTTGGATTCCAGCTCCAGTCGGAGGAAGTGGAGGTGAACAATCGCCGCCTGTTGGCTCGGGCAAATATCCTCGCCGAGGCTCAGGGGTCAAACTTTCCCACGTGGCAGGAAGAGGAGCTGCGAGGAGCTGCAAGGAGCTGCGAGCGGCTCCGGCTCTTCACTCCCCCACCCTCAGACTCAGAGGTTCATGTTTGTTCTCAGGAGGGGGAGACAGACCTGCTGGCCTGTTGTTTTTTTGATGACTTTATCATCTGAGTGAAGTCTCTGACGCAGCACTGGACCACTCCCAGTTCCCCAGTGAGGCAACACCTACCAGCCCTGCTGCGCCTGTCAAAACGTCCCTTCTGATTGGGAAGCTGCGTTTTAGACATCGTGCTCCCACTCTGTTCTATCCAACACTGCCAGATATACAAACTGCCCCGGGAGTTTTGTTATCTTTGAAACATATGAACCTTTTTTCCATTTAATGTTTCATTTATACAATTCTTCCCATGTGTGATTAAACAATCATCTTTAACCCATTTATGTCCACTTCAAAAAGGTAACGCTCTCTCTTCTTGATCA
Organism: Nelusetta ayraudi; assembly: GCF_046127955.1. Classification (NCBI taxonomy): domain Eukaryota; kingdom Metazoa; phylum Chordata; class Actinopteri; order Tetraodontiformes; family Monacanthidae; genus Nelusetta; species Nelusetta ayraudi. Next base: position 2,329,650 of record NW_027466142.1, read on the forward strand.
TTTCTATCATTATGTATCATTTTAAACTCTCATGTATCTGGAGCCTGTGTTTTATTGTTGTTATAACTGCCTGTTCTGCACCGTGGACCCTATTCAGAGCAGCTGATGTTCGGCATTAGCTGACCTCTTTTTTTTTTTTTCTTCCTCCAGCTGTTCATTGAATTTGAACAGCTGCGAATCCTCCCTCCCTTCAAGTGTTCCTGCTTAGAGAGCAAAATCTCAACTTTCACAATCATGTTTTCTTGCAAGCTAGTGCAAAGAGGGATCGGGCCCGGTGAAAAACAACACAAGAAGAAGAACAGCTATGCTTCAGAAAGGCAGCACTTCCTGCTGCCAGTCTGGGCTCCTGGTTGACCACTCTTCTGCAGAGCGTGGCGCCTCCTGGTTTCAACGGCTCTTCCCTGTTACCGAGTGCTGGCCTACCACCACATCACATCACACACACACACACACACACACACACACACACACACACACACACACACACACACACACACACACACACACACACACACACACACACACACACACACACACACAGAAGTGACAGGCAGCCTGCTGGTACTGCAGAGACCCTGAACAGCTGAGCGATGACCTCACGGAGGCGGGACAAGTGATGGGGTCGCGCTCCAGGGGGCAGCGAGCCAACCGGTGACAGCGGCAGCCGCCAGATATCAGCAGCTGCTGCCTCGTCGATTTGACAGCGATTACGCAAGAGTTTGGCAGCGTGTGGCAACACGGTTTCGTTGTTTTTGATGGTGTCAAAATAAAGGAAAACCGACCAAGTGACGTTGTTTTGTTTCCATTTAAAAAAAACAACCAAAAAAAACACTGAAATCGCCATTATTAAGGCTATAAAATCCACAAATCTCAAAACAGCAACTGGGATCTTTGGAAGGCAGCCACGTTAAAACCAGCTCGGCTGCTCCGGCTCGGGAAGTTAAAATGTTATTGGCCTAATTATGGAAGCTGAGCTCCAGAATGGCGCGTTTCAAAGGGCGGCTGCCAGGGAAATGCGGCTGTTAGAGAAGGTTGTTTGCAGATGACTTCTAACCAGCAGAAACAAGCCGTTTGAGTGAACAAGAGAACAAGAGTCAAAAAAAATATATAGAGTCAGACGACTGATGTCACGCTGGGTGCAGCGTGCTTCCAGTTTGACACGCTCTCACACTCAGGCTTCTCTCTACGTACCAGGTTTGTCCTGCGATCTCTCCAGCTCATACTATTATTAAATCCAAAATTCCACGGCTGCTGACAACCTTCCAGTTATCTCTCAGCCTGTAAACTCTCCGTCTCTGTTTGCTCTTAAAACACAGCACTGAACGCCAACTTTGGCCTTGATGTTAATCGGGGGGGGGGCGGAGAGAGGAATATATATACAAGCAGGGCCAGGGCTTATTTTGAACCGGCCCTGTAAACATTTAAATTTAGAGCCGACAAAAACCTTTCAGCAGTCACAGGCACCTCGGAGACGGCACGAATCTCTGCCGCAGTCGTCTTTATTTGGCGGTCGGTGACATCTTTTCCAACTTGAACCAACAAACAAACAAACAAACAAACACTTGCGGCTCGTCACGAAACAAATCTACAGCCACAGTTGCGATGGTAACGAATTGGTGACGCAAGTGCAGACCTGACGCGGCTCATTGCTTTCAGCGGTGTTTCTGAACGACTTTGCCTGCTGACATGTACAATCACAACCAATATCGAGTCATTAGTCACCGCTCTGCAGGATTGGCTGAGAATATATGAATATATCTACACTGCCAAAACTGTTCTGCACATCAGTTCTTGTCATTTGTCCTTTCATAATCTTTGCTGCTGCAGTGTGCAACTTCCCACGCAGGACTAATAAAGGTTTATTCTATTCTATTCAATTCTATGAGTGGTGGTTGCTTGTTCACCCAGCCCTCTCACCGGGGGGAACCGACGTCATTTATTTCCATGCATGCGTGTGAGGCAGCGGCGCCGAGGCGCTCTGCTGTTTACACACTGTGAGCTTAAGGCTGAGGAGCACAGTGTGGCCCCTCACACTGGGTACGTCACACACACACACACACACACACACACACACACACACACACACACACACACACACACACACACACACACACACACACACACACACACACACACACACACACACTGGTATTTCCTGCACCAGGTTCACCTAATTGCTCCTGGGTGCAGTGGGAGCAGGCCAGTAGTTTGATCAGCACCTCGAGCTGCTGCAGCCTCAAACAGCAGGACAAACTGCGAGTCACGTCCGCTCGCATGGAGCAGCAGCAGGAAACCAAAGCAGAGACAATCGGGCAGGCAGCACCATTCCTGGACCTCCTCCTCCGCAGAGCCCCGGGCCGCCGTCCCACCCGGCAGCCGCCGCCGCCGCTGTGAGACTCGCAGGGCTGCGACCGACTCGGGCTGCCAAATTCAACAACTCTGCCTGCGGACGCGATGATGCAGTCGGGAGGAAATGTTTGGCACGCCACTGCAAACACTCGGCCACCGAGGAAATACTTGGCCCGCCTCGTCAGGTTGTCTTTCTCATACATGGTCAGGCAGAAAAAGGGCAGAAACGCCAAGCAGGCCACAAGTGTGCAGTTTACAGATCCAGACAAAGGCGGAAATAATCAAATCTTCTGTTTGTTTTTTTTAATGTAATTAAGCAAGACAAGCAAAAATAAAATAGAGCTGAGGTTCACAGTTGTGCGGGTGTTTCTGAAACAAACTATAAACTAAATAACTTCAAGGTGTCAAATTGAACAATCCTGATTGAAAACCCCAGTGAGGGGAAAACCGGGTCTTTGTTGCAAACTAATCTGTACTTTGCAGAAAACATGCAATTAAAGACGAGCCGACGACTAAACAACTGTTTGCTCTAACTCGAGCGTACACAACCTCTTAATGCAGTCCACAGTTCACCATTCAGCCCGTCCAAGCAAGAGGCTTTTCTTCAACACTGGCTATTAAAGGATAAGCATCTGCCGAGACACGGCCCATACATTTGTTAGGCTGAACGCTGCAGCGTCGCCACTGTGTGCAGTTACAGCAGCAGCAAATGAAAAACAAACAACCGTCCCATTTAGCTGACAGAATAACGGCTCCATGCCCCACTGGCACTCAGTATTATTATCAACTGGGAGCACTTAGACAAACGCAGGGAGAGAGAGAGAGAGGAGGGGGGGTGCTTTAAGGGAAGAGTGAATAAAGTGCAATGTGGGTGAGTCAACAGGAGTGTAGTGAGCTTCATGGAACAGCCGGATGCCAGTTTGTGTTCCTGGTGTTTTGGTCCTCGCGGTGAGATCGCAATCACGACTATCAGTCTGTGCAAGGAAAAAAAAAAAGCTTTCTCTTCTGGGCACAAACTGTCCTGCATCGCGAGAGGGCGGCAAAAGCACGGTGGAACTTCTGTCGCACCTTCTTTAGTCAACCTGCTGCACCGCGCATCAGAATGTTTTTTTTTTTTTCCTTGATTTGGATGCTGTTGCAGGGCGACGCTTTGTTTATTTGATGCCAAATTTGACCAAAAACACAAAAATACAGTGTCGCTCCAGCCGCTCGCCGACATGCCAAGAATTACTTTTTTGGATATTGGAAATCAAATTCAAAAGATGATTCATTTTATTTGATATTGGACAGGATCATGTGTCCGAGTTCGGTAGCCAGCCCAACTCTGGATGCTCCAAGACGGCCCCAAAGTTTCCTCATTTCTTTTTCTTGGAAAATGTTTAGAGAGGCCTTTTAAAAATCCACTGGCTCCCCTCCTCATCCCCTGAGTTAGCAGACTCTCTCTCCAGTAACAAGTTTAAACAACCTAGACGCCAATAATGTGAGTTGTTTGCTCGCAGTAAAGTGAAGTGTTAAAAAACTGAGTGGTCACTGCAGAGATGAAGGGAAAGTCTTTCATCCTGACTAGTTTCCCTGCAGCAGGAGGATTTTTGCAACGGTGCAGCATTCCTCACATTTCTGCACTCTCCACATAACAGCAAACTGCCTCTTTTTAAAAAAAAAAAAAAAAAACTCCACTGGATTTTTAATCACTTGGGGGAAAAGAAGTGAGTAGTGGGTGTGGGAGGAAGGCAGTTGACATCCAGAGAGACCGCTGGCTGGAAGACACTAAAGACGCCGTCCTGGAAGCATCTGTCCCGCACGCTGCGCATTCCTGGAGGGATTTGGAGGCGGGACGATTCACTCTCCCTCCCGTTAGTCCGGCCGGGAATGTGAGCCATCTGCAGGTGTGTGTGCTCAGAGTGACGCCTCGGCTGACAGCTTTTATTTCACAGTGCGCCGTGGAAATGCCCTGCACGCGTTTCTGCCGCCCGGACGGTCGCGCACAGACGCTGCGGTTTTCAAAAATCAAAATAGGACGAGACGCAAAGTTTTGCCTTCGTGTGCCACGCAAGCATGCAGAGAGTCAAGGCCAAGAGTATGCAAACAAGTATCCATTGTTTGCGTACATTGCATTGTATACATTTAAATCCCACCTCAAGACCCTCCTTTTCAGACGGGCATATACCCGATTGTCAGTGTTTTGCTCTGTTTTGTATTGTTTTATCATGTTGACTTTTATTTAATTGTTTCTTTAACTGTTGTTCGGTGACCTTGAGTGCCTTGAAAGGCGCCTTATAAATTAAATGTCTTATTATTCTTATTATTATTATTATTATTATCATTATTGTTATTCAGCAAGATAGATAGATAAATAGATAGATAGATATCTATGTTGCAAAAAGTGATTTTAAAGTGATAAATCCGTCCCGAAAATCATCAAAAACATTTTCAGCTGACAATCGTCTTCATGAAGAGTCAAACGGAAAAAAGCAGCAAGACGTTGCGAAGCACTTGACGCCGGGTTCTAATTTGATCACACCCCTGCCCTCCTTCAAATTGCGACTAAATAAAGTAACGTCGGCGAAACGAGGAGAGAAAAGCATCTTGAAAAGATCTCCTCTTCTCTCCTAGCAGCAAGGTGGGGGTGATGCGAGAGCTCCGCAGTCAAATATAGCCGCCGACGGCAGTCTGAAACGAGACACCGGCCTCTAAATTTAGCCTCATTGTTTCCTCGTCCAGGCGGATCTATTCTGGAAGCGAGCGGCGCACGCCGCTCACAAGGCAGCTGGCAATCACGTGAAGGTGCAAAGCCAACCTGCACCGTCCTCTGCAAATCAGCTCCGTCATGCAGCCGTAATGTGGACCATGAGCGCACGCGTGTGAGTGTGTGTGCGTGTGTGTGTGTGTGTGTGTGATCCTGATGAGCGAATCAGTGTGACGGAACAGAAACAGCGATGACACACCAACAGCGATGCAATTATTACAGGAGGGTTTGCTTTACCTGGGCCGTTTCCGTTGACGTGCATGATTTGAGCCATGGCTGCAGCTGCGTGCTCTCACACCTCCTGCGCTCATGCAACGTCCATGCATCAAGTCCGGGTTAGCATGCAACCCTGCAACCTGAGACGACAAGACACAATGGGAATCACACAGGTTAGTCGTCACGTGCTGGAAAGTATCAATCAGAGTTTTGCTTCTTCTTTTTTCTTGAGTCTGCAAAGGCAAATATCATGAAATAGCCTCAAGAATTCCTATAACGCATGAATAAAAGGACTCGTATTTCAAGACGTGATGCATGAAGGCCTTGAGCGCTGCCAGCGGGGGCGCTTGGCGACACTTTTTCCACAGGTGTGTCTTCATCTGACATTTATGAACACCAGACGCCCTGTGTGCCGAGACCGCTCGTCATCAATGGGCACATTATGGTTGGGAAACAAAAGAGCCATTCTGCTCCAACAGAGAGGAGCCAACCTGAGGAGGGAGGAAAGTCAAGTGACTTTCTAGACGTCCCGTGTGGAGGAGCGAGAGATGCACGGAGACGGACGGAGGCTCCGACACACAAGCCCTCCTCAGAGAGCCGAGACCTCAGATTGGTCACCGCCAGGACTAAACTTGGACTCTCCGCCCCGAGCAGAACCAAGGCCCCCTGGTGGTCTTTAAAAGGCTCCCGAGGAGACCATTTAAAGACCAGCAGACTGAAGGGAACATTTGAACAGAACATTTACTAGTTTCAGTTTAATCAGTGGAGCGCAACTAGATAACGGATCTTTTTAAAAACAAACATGCTACAAACAACTAAAATTAAAAATTGCAAACGTGTCAAAAATACTCTTGGATGTTCCACAAAACGTATGAATTCATATAGAATCACTTGGTATGTCCAGAAAAACAAAAAACAAAAGAGTGAAAGTTTGACACAGCAAACTCAAAAAAAAAAAAGACAAAAGGCATCATATTCCATTGTGTTATGATACAGTGGGTTTTGTTCCGACTTTTCTGAACTTCTTTGAGTGACAATACTTTGTATTCAAGCTGCAGCACACACCACTAAACCCTGTTTACACCAAAATAAAGCAGCTGTGTGTATAATAAAGCTGTGTTGCTCATGTGACATGGCTCTAAATACTCACAGCTCCTCATCACCACTACTTATAGATCTGAAACACACACACACACACACTGCAAACCTACTAAAGAGACTGTTGCTCAGGAGGTAGAGCACTAGCGGTGTAGCCACTAGCCACGTCAGCTGTGGCTACACATGTACTTTACCACCAGCAGCATGCATCGAGTGTGAATGTACGTTGGATACTTTGAAAAGCACGAGATAAATCCCAGCCATTATTATTATTAATGCTTCATGCCGATACTCGTGGCGTCATGCAGAACTGCGGACAGCTTTGAACGACATGCTGACTTGCTGACTCTGGAAGCTGGTCACAGCTATTCCTGTCTATTGCTATTGCTAATATTTTAACTGGCCAATTAAAAGAACCAAACATGAGACTGACCAATCATCTCCCAAGCCTGTGATTCCATGAGCTGCAGGGACGGCAGTCTGAAGGGAAGGAACAAGAAACCATCAGATTTCACCCAACAGCAAAGACCAGCCCGGTAAGCAGGCACTGTTCTGGTCAGCCTAGAACAGGCTAGAGCAAACTAGGGATCGGGGGCCCATGTGCGGCCCATTAAGCATTTTAATCCGGCCCACCGAACTTGAGGATATTAGTGAGAAATAAAACAGCTGTATTTCCTCCACTGATTTGGATGCAATTTTGCTTTGGTTCATTTTCAACTGACATTAAAGCAACATGTTTTCTACATATCCCATGATAGATTGTATCCTCCCATGAGGTGGCTCACCAAAACACTCCATCCATCTGCTGCTTCTCCACTACTCCCCCCCCCCCCGGCGCATTTTACAACCGAGGAGCAATACAGCAACAACAGAAATGGCATGGAACAACAAATGCATTAGCTGCTGTGGGGTTTAAACAAATGAGTCTCGCTTTAGTCTCTTTCAAGTCTTTGAACTTGGTGCCTTAGAATCCATACTTCTGTGCATAGTGGAAGTGGAAATCTAAACTATAAAGAGATCGAAAGGGAAGGTAATTCCGAGCATGAACATGAGGAGGAAAACCCCAGGCCTTTTTGACAGTCACAATAACTTCAGGTACTTTGCGAAATACAGCCACTCCTTTGACTTGAAAGGTTCAGTGATGGTGCATTTTCTCTATTTCTTTGCTTTTTAACAGGCTTTTAATACAAATGTCTCACAGGAGTACAAGTTCCTCCAGCCTGTTGCGTAAGACTGACGCAACTTGTGCGCACCGACGGCCCCGTTGTCACTCATTTGTGCGTCGATGCCGCTCGACCGCAAACACTGGTATTATCCCCTTAATCCCCCACATGCGGCTCACCTGCGAGTCTCATTCTAGCCCCGTTCCCACAGCCTCGGGCGGCCCAAACCCGGCGGTCCACGGCGAGGCGGGCGACCACGACACTCTGGCCGCCGACGTCGGCGTCAGGGGGCCAGAGGGGCGAGTTTGGCGGCTAAGATTAGACGACTTCCTCAGATGACAGCCAAACGATCTGAGTCCTATATGAGGAAACAGGACGGGAGGCCGTTGGCTCCGGGCGGGCCCCCTGCTGGGCCTCCAGGTGAAGTGCACGGCCAGCTAATTCTGTGCGCTATCCCGCGGTCATCTGCGGTGACCTTTGACGGTGGACAATGGAACTCCATGGAAAACCTTTTTTTTTTTTTGTGAAGGTAAGGCTTACACATTAACCAACGACACGGCGCTGTGTTTTTCCCCTTCAGCCGATGAAGGTGAAGACGAGCGTCAACTAATGTCGCAACGGCCCCGCCGGCATTTACGACGGCAGAGAGTAAACACGGGTGTGTGTGTGTGTGTGTGTGTGTGTGTGTGTGCGCGCGCGCCCCCCCCACACACACCTCCTCCTGGCACGCAACAGAACCTATTAGTGCAAGACTGACTGATTGGCGCGAAGAGAAAACACTTCCAGAGAGCGATAATCTGCGACAGCGGTGTCGCTTCTATGTGCAGTTCCAAGGTTAAATGAAACACACTGACGATGCATCACAGTTTTGCACCAAATCTGATCAAACAAAGCAGATTTATACAAACATTCAGTCTCATCTGTCTCATGCCTGATGTTCATATTAAAAAACATCAAGTATTTGCTGTGAGTTACAGGAAAGTCGCAGTGAAACTTGATTTGATTGAAAGTGGTGCTTCTTCTCTGAACAGTGTCTGGGGGATAGAGGTCAGGAAATGCACGAGTTGTTCCGACTCAAACAAACTCCCGCAGCGTTGCATAAGAGAGGTGGAAGCACCACCAGCCGACACACAAGCTCCCGCTGGAAGCCCCGAGAGAGACGCCTCCCAGAGAAACGCACAAAACATGGACCCAACGGAGCAAGTTTAGAAGCCAGAATGATGTCACCATGACGCAGAACGAGGAGCCATTCCATTCAGTGGACTCTCAAGTGACCTTTTCCTGAAACACAAAACGGCTGCAAACTCAAACATCTCTGCTGCTGAGTTTTGCTCCTGGTTTCTGATTTGGTGGAGGAAATCTCCCTGGCTTCACAGGGACAACCATAAAACGTCCTTGTGAAATAGAAACGGCGCTCAGTGACAAGGAGGATGGATTTCAAAAGAACACTCACCTCATTACTTATTTAGTCCATTCAGGAGCAACGGCTTAAACAACAACACCTGATATGAGCCAAGTCCAAGCATGACGCCGCTCCAGGAATCAAGCGGAGAGAAAAAGGCAAAGTGCAGACGAGTCAGCCGGCGCAGAACCAGAAAGACCAGTTTGGTTAAAATGCACGCGTTACATAAACACAAAGCACGAGGCCCCGTATTTCTTTACGAGCGCAGGTGTGACGGGAGCTGCAGGTGCAGGCGCCGTGCGTCCGTCCCAGTTACGGCCTCGCCGGTCGGGTTCCTCCTCCCCTCGGCGAGGACGCCGTCCACCGTCCAACCGCTCTTAATGATTTATGACGCAGCAGCCGAACAGCCGACAGGGTGAGACAAACAAGAACAGGTGCAAACCGCTGATAGCGAGTAAACACAAAGAAGAAAGAAGTCAACCCCTCACTCAATAACATCAGCCTGTCAATGTGGACTGAAAAAGCCAGTCAATATAATTACAAACCGGTTTGGTTATTGAACTGTGTGTGTCTGCATGTTTGTGTGTGTGTGTGTGTGTGTGTGTGTGTGTGTGTGCGCGCACTTAAATTATCAAGACAAAACAAACCTTCCCAACAAAAGTACCCAAACGGAGTCGGAGCAGCAACAGTGATTTGGGAGTTTCTTCACACATATTTTTCAGATATGTAAAATCTACTTTGTTGCTTTCATTTTTAATGTTTTTGTAATTTCTTGTTTAGCCGCTTCATCGACGCCTCTGGCCTGCTGTGAGACGCTCACGACTTCCCCTGTGTTTGTCGATCCAGAGGCGAGAAGTGATAAGAAGAGCCGAGCAAAAAAAAAAAAAAAAGAAAAGCTGTGGGACAACTGTGGTTCCCTCGGAGGCCAGCTGGGGGCACTGTGCCCGGTGAAGGGCTCCCAAAGTGAGTTTATAACAAGTCAGTTCTTTAATGTAGACAATTACACGATGTTGTTACAGTGGAGGTCACGTTCTACAGAAGGTCTGCAGGAGAAAATACACAGTCTCAGTCGCTACGTTGGAGCCAAATTGAGTAAAAAAAAAGATAAATAAATAAAAGTACCACAGGAAGTGGCGTGACCGTTACCCGTTTTCCACTGGGGAAGCTCAGGTTCTCTGTGTCATAGTAAACAACAACTTGAGAAGTTCCAGTGGTGGAGGGAGGGTGTGTGTGTGTGTGTGTGTGTGTACGTTATGTTCAAACCCACTGCGCTGAATATTCAACAGACTCGTTTTTCCCCTCATAAAAAAACACAGAAAAAGAGCTGCACCTTTAATGAGTGGAAAAAAAAGCCCCCAGACAGAACATCAGGGATATTTTAATTCAGAGCACTGGAGAGAAGCTCAATGCAATAAAAACCATTAACTGAGTCTAGCAGCAGCATTACAAAATCCCTTAATTCTTCTGCACAGTGTCTCTGTATAATGTTTGAGGGATCTCTGCAGGAAAGGACAGAGGCAACCACGGCTCCCTGTTTACCCCTCACAATAAAGTCTGTTCCCGAGCCGAGACGCGCTAATGCTCACACGCACGCGTGGGCGTAATTGCGGAACAAGCTGAAGCTACTAGTCGGCGGGACTCAGCATCTGGACCTCGTTAAGAGAAACGGCTCCTGAAGATCTGAAAGTGGTGCCGAAAAAAACTCCCGACCTGGGGATCAGGCTAAATGCTGTGCTATAGACGACACTCTGGGCAGCCTGGGGGCCCTGATACTGACCCCAGGGCTGGCCGCTCCGCTGGGAGGCCCGCTTCCCTTTGATGGCCAGCAGGGGGCCGCTGAGTTCAGCTCAGGAGACGCCGTCTCAAGCTGTTCAATTATCTTGGCGAGGAAACTGAGGGGAATGAAAAGTCAGAGATTATATCTCCTGTTTAATGAGCCTCAGTCGCTGGGGAGGGTCGGGCGGGGGGGGGGGGCAGGAAACCACTGTAGCCTGATGCTTCAATCAGGCCAGCAGGATGATGTTTATCACGTTCACGAAAATACATCAAATCGCAGGCTGCACATCTAACAATGGAATCCTTCCAGAACCAGTAAGACAGCAAATTGCAAAGCATGTTGAAAAAATCTAATATGCCTCAGTAACCTCTACTGTCTCCTTCCAACCATGTAGAAGGCACAACTTTACTTTTAATAAAAGAAATCTTGAGGGCTCACTCTGGAGGGGTAAAAAAAGAAAGAAAATATTGCATCTTTAATTAAAAGACTTGTTCTTCAAGCTAGACTTTAAATGGGGAAACTAACCAGTAAACCAGGGCAAAAAGTCAACTGAAAAAGTGTTTCATCACCAGCAGAATAAAAAGACTATGGGCCATAAAGGGGGGGATGAGTCAACCCCTAGTTAGACATGCAGCTGTATAATCACAGTTATTTCTGGTGAGATAACTCTCAGCTCCCAGCTATTCTTCCTGCGGTGCAGCCGCAGACCTTGTGCACCATCATGGCAAACACAGCATCCATCCGTCCAGGGATGACTGCAGCTTCTTCTTCTTCTTCTTTTTCTTCAAAGCACAATTATGGAAATTTAAACTCCGGTCATTATTTTCATTCCTCTATCCTCTGAGTGTTTTCCTGCTCTTCAAATCTCAAACAACAGAAACTGAGCACAAGGAGAGGGAGTGTTCATGTGAGAGAACAGACAGGCAGCAGCCGTTCGTGGTTCAATGTAAAGTTTTTCGGCCCCACTTTCACCCCTCCTCCTCCTAACCCCTCCTTATCTGTGCCTAATCAGCAAATTCCATGCAAGCAGGAAAGTGACTCCAGATAAAACGAAGACTCTTCACACTGAGGCCTGTCAGAACTGAGCTGCGGTGTCCTCGGACACCGTCTGCCCTCCGCAGAGCATGGAGGCTGACAACAGCGCCCCCATGAGGCCACACAGGGAACAGATAAGGTCAAGGCAGCGCTGCCTGATGAAATCTTGTGGCCAGGCCGGCAGTAGGACGTTTGTGCGTCTCAAAGTCCAAAAAAGGTCCCATAAAAAAAAAAAAACGGGAGAAAACGGGGGAAGATGATTTTGCAAAGCTAACTGGAAATTCTTACCACCACCACCACCACCTCCTCCTCCCACAGCCTCCGCCTCCGTGCATCACCAGCTATTGTTCGGTCTGGTTTGGACAAGCTCCATGCCCTCCCCCCCCGGCTCCTCTATCAGGCCCGCACTTGACCAAGGACAGGCAGGAGCCACATGTTTGTTTAGGTCTGGAATGGAGTCACTAAGGCGGAGGAGCAGGAGGAGGAGGAGGAGGAGTAAGAGGAGGAGGAGTGGAGGCCCACGGACCGTTGAGCATTATCGCAACGGCGTCGCTTTGACACCACTGGGCCTCAACGACTGCTTGGTGTTGGGCGAGCAGGTCGAACCGGAGCACCTCCAAAACAATGTAAAGGTTCATTTTGCACAATGATGTAACTCAAATCTGTGGAATGTTTTGCCTTTAAAAAGAAAAAAAAAAATCAATCAATCAATCAATCAGCACTCCCCCATGAGGGGCTTCAGTCCCAGCCGCCTCATGGTCCACAACCTGACAACAACAGACAGGAGGTTGCAGGTAAACGACAACCTGCAGCTTGGAAGCTCCCCGACGAGACCACATGATGTTTTCATAGATAGAAGTCACTGAAGCTGCTGGCATCCAGTTGGATTAGGATGAAAGGCTCACAGAGAAGAACAGCTGACAACAACAGGTGAGCGCGAAGGTTCGAGAACCGAGTGCTTCTGGTATCAGGTTCAGGTCCCGTGACCTTTGACACGTGACTCCGCAGCATCGACTCAAAAGTAAATTAGTTCCAGTGTCATGGTGGGAAAAATGTAGAAAGAAAGCAGAGTACCAAGGACTAAGAAAATAATGTAAAAAAAAAAAAGATGCAGACTTTGTGCATCATCATCATCACCGAGGAGGTTCAAAAGAGATTTTATTGAGACTTTTGCTATTCATGTACGACTCATTACTCGGTTTGCTTGTCTCAGCTTCATCCCACTGGACTCTAAAACACGCACGCACCCACCGAGGCCAAGGCGTCTCATTTCAATGCAATGTCAAATATATTCATGTCCATCTGCCGCCGAGCACGTTGGCCCCAGCTGGCCGAGCGGCCGAGCAGCCGACCAGCAGCAGGCCTTTGTGCCCTCAGCTGGACTCATTGTGAATCAGGACCACGTCAGAGACAGAGCTCCGCTGACTGCGGTGACATCAGCGGCCTGACGAACAGGCTTCAATGTCATTTGTCATCAGGGGACATCAAGCATGCTAATCTGGAAGGGGCGATGATGGTGGGGGAGGGGGGCTCCAGTCACCGGAACGCCCCGGCTATGATCCAGCAACCACACGGCAGCGATTAAGAGTTCATTTGCACTCTATGGGACACAGAGCTTAGCAGGGGGAACCAGCAGCAGCAACTGGGAGAACCAGCGAGTCCAACTAGGGCTTCAGAAGCTTGTTTAGCCCTCATTAATTCACCGCCCCCACCCACCCACCCACCTTTCTTTTCTTTGTGAGGTCTCTCGCCGTCATGTTCCACTTGTGTTGCTTTCCTGGAAGTGGGGAGACAAACTGGAGGATGGACTGGTGAAAGAAGGAGAAGAAAGAGGGGGAAGGAGGGAAGGCAGGGCCGCGGCCAGGCCTAATCCCATGAGAGCAGGAGCTAAATGATTTGTTCCACTGGGAGAGAGGGAGCGGGATGAAAAGGTGTGTGTGGCGGAGGGAACGGGACGGCGAAGAGCGGGGGGGGGATCTCTTTTTTTTTTTTTCTGAGGGGTTTGTGGGATTTGGGGGGCAGTTAGATACAATCCCCCTTTAAAAGCAGAGCCCTCTCCAGCTCTCAGTAGCCCCCCAGGCTGCTTCCTCATTGACAGTCCAGCACCACAAGCGTCCACACGCCGCTCCGGCCCCACATTTGAAAGTCTAATTGAGTCCCACGGGGGCAAAAACAAGGAAATATTAGAACAATGAAAAGTGAAAGGGAAGCAGCGGGGAGCTGTTGATATCATTCCAATTAAAGCCGCCGCACCAGCAGACATGAAAAATAAAGACAGTCTCATTAGCTCAACTCGCTACTTTGGCTACAGAGCGACCGTGTAAGATTAAGAGCAATTAAAAACCAGACTGAAAAAACAAACAATGAAAAAACCTGTGAAACCAATGAAAGAAGCCTCTGATCGGAGGAAAGTGATCAAGAGGTGAGGATTACTGAAAATTTCCAATTGAATCCATCGTTAAACTAAAAAAAAAAAGAGAAAATCTCAAAAATAAATGTATTTTGTGAAGAAAATAAAGAAAAAAAGGATTCAGTCTAAACTCAAAATATTCAGGTTTATTGGGAATCTGAATCTCTTTCATGCTAAACTTTCATGCAAAAATTAATGTTGACACAAAACTGTGATATCAGAAACACAGTAAAAAATGAATAAATAGATAAAAACAGTGTGAAACACGTGCTGAACCTGCCGCCACTGTGAAGGACACTTTGCATCACCCCAGACCGTAAACAGAGACACTTCCTGTCCCGGCCCAGCAAAACTGCAGCAGCTTCAGGAAGTGGCCTTCGGTCAAATAATAACATTTCGTTCCACTCAAAACAAACAAACAAACACACAAACAAACAAAGATCCTTGACTGATGCCCAACCCAACACATGTGGAGATAAAAGGACACAGTCAAAGGTTCCCTGACAGCGGTGTTTTCATGAAGCAAATGGACATTGTTTAGACTGACAGCCGCTAATTAGACCAAGCACAAGATGACAAGAGTGCTTCGAGGCTTCTCTCGGTATTCTCCCAATCCAATCAACAAGCACAAAGCTGAGAATCTTGAGCAGAATGTCACTTTTAAGAAGAAGTTTGAAGAATGCAGCAACCTGTTCTTCATCGGACCGATGACCACTTCAGGACGTTACAGCCAAACTAATTGCACGATGCAACAACACCGATGGTCCGTTTTGGATGAAACGGCTCCGGCACTGTCGGGGACTCCGGCCGGACTGCTGGCGTGTTTGCGCAGATACTGTGTTTGGAAATGACGAGGAAGGATTTGCAGCGGCGGGCGAAGGCAGGAAGTTGCATTAAGTGCGGGACTAACTAATGACTTCCGTGTCATCCCTCTCATTATCTTGGCCCGGGCCGCCGCCGCCGCCGGGTCAGAGGCCAGCCAAACAGTAGCGTGCCTTCCTAAGTAGAACGCAGCAGCACTGGGGGAGGGTGGCGGGGGGTGTCTTCCCAGTGGGAGTCACCAACCCCACCCCCCCAAACCCCCACTCCCTCCACCCGGTCAACAATAGCAATGACATTCCACTGGAAACACTGTGGCATTATGGCTGCCTCTCTGTTTTGCTTTGAGTGGGGATCCTCCTGGCAAACAAGGGGATTAACTCACAAGGAATTCTTGGAATTTCTTTTTTTTTTTTTTTTTTTTTATTTAATGGGGTGGTTGGTTGCGGAGGGAATTTTTCATTAGAATTCTTGAAATGAAAATGAAAATGGAGAGCGAAGATGGAGACGAAGGTGAAAATAGTTTCCTGATTCACTCTGCAAACTGAATCAGCGATGCTGCATTCAGGGACTAAGTCAGCCGGAACTCTGTAAACCCACCTAGTGGGGTAAAATAAAAATAAAGTTGCAGGAGATGGATAAGAGCGCAACCAGGAACCGCTTCTCAATGAATCTACCATGAAATTAGCTCCTTCTTTTTTTCCTTCTTTGCCCTGTGTGGCCATAATGACAAGCAGAGAGGACTCTGAATGTCTTTATAACAGGATTCATTTTCACAGAGACCCGAGAGTGTGAATCACTCAGGTCGGTTCAGGAACTACCTGTTGACTGGTTTTATTACATCAATGTTATCCATGCCACAATCGGACTGAGGGAGTGAAAGGGAGTGAAAGGGAAACTGAAACTGAACTGAAAATTGCTTGTTAATTAATTCCAAGGAAGGAATATCGTCGCAAAGCCGCTGACAGAAACCTTTTTTTTACTATGTTTAAATGAAAACCTTGGTGAGGAATTTTAATAACATTAGTTAGGAATTTTAGGGGTCGTTGAGAGCAACACTTTCACTGTGTCCATATTTTCATCAGGCAGACGCTTTTTTTCCTCCCACAATCACAAGATTCACACACTCGTTCTTACTGACTGACATACAGTTCAATCAGTTTCCATCAGAATGAATCCTGCCATCAGCACCAGGCACCAGCGGCTCGGCCTCACAGTAAATATTGACTTGTGTGTTGACCCGCCGCGCTGCGTCTGCAACGCCGGAGGGCAGAAGCAATTAGCGCTGACTAGCGAAGGCGTCAGCCGGCAGATGTCACTGAATATGCAGAGCGGCTCGACAACAAGAGGAGGGGCGAGGCGCCGCCGCCACCACGCCGGCCAAATGGGCCGCTGGGGCCGTTTGAAGCGTCTCCTGAGCTTCAAGGAGTGATTTGACCAATCAGACACAATTTGAAGGAGGCAACATTTGAGGCTTTCGATTGAATCAAACCATTGACTTATTCTAAAGAAACAACTTCTTTTATAGGTCAATAACACATTGACCTATAGTATTATTTTATAGTTGCTGTCGTTGTCACAGTCAAATACACAGTGGGTGCAAAATGTAAAACTTGGACAAAGACTCTTTCTCCAGATAGAGCAGTGAACCTTTTCATTTGAAGCCAAACAAGCGTGGCTTCAACCTGAATATGGAACAAGCAAACCTTAATGCTGTACAATAAATAACTTCATATTGCTCAGATTCCAACCCTTGTTACAGCACATCGCTTCCAAAAT
The DNA here is from genome assembly GCF_046127955.1 of Nelusetta ayraudi. NCBI lineage: Eukaryota > Metazoa > Chordata > Actinopteri > Tetraodontiformes > Monacanthidae > Nelusetta > Nelusetta ayraudi. Next base: position 2,346,444 of record NW_027466142.1, read on the forward strand.
CACACAGCTGATGTTTTGTTTCCTCAGTTCGAAAAACAGTTTGTAAAAACAACGCAAACATCAAAACTGGTTCAATGAGTCGTGTGAGAGGTAACGCGGTCAGAGGCTGTGGCCCGTGATAAGATATTTACGACAGAATCAAATGACACACTGACAAGAACTGCAGGAATAACGAACGACTGTGCCCCATAAAACAGGCTACAATATAATAATATATTATAATAATATGTTTCTGCGGTGACGTGGCCCAGATTACCAACTGCATTCACAACAGGGCAGAGCGTTACTGCCAGTATAGCGTCTTTCACACCATATGTGCACGTCATAATATAATGGCTCAGTTTAAAACTACTTTTATGTGAGTTTTTCTACATCCGACAGGGAAAAAAATGAAAGGTTTCTCCTGAAGGTACCTGTTGCACGACACCTTTCAGAGGGGAAGAGTGACGAGGTCGGCGGGGGAAACCTGCGGACCGACTCCGTCGCCATGGCGACCCGGCCCCTCTCGTTGCCGAGAGTGAAACCTGAGCGAGCGCAGCAGCAGCAGCAGCAGCAGCAGCAGCAGCAGCAGCAGGAGCAGCAGGAGCAGCAGCATTGTCCGGTCGGAGATCATTTACTGCAGCCACGACTGCGTCATCCAGCTACAAACTGCAGCACGAAGATGCGCACACGCACGATAGGACCACAGAACCCAAATCATCATAATTACACACAAGTTTAAAAAAAAAAAAAACCTCCCGGTCACCACATCAAAATCTACCGACAAAAACTTGAACGCTCCTCCAAAAACAAACAACCCCCCCTCGCCCCCTCTCAAAAAAAACAGCAAATAATTTGGCCCAGACTCAGTCGTCCGCAGCGTGCGTTGATTACAGACGTCACACATTTCCCCCTCTGTAATTACTGAGACATGTCAACAATGTTGTGCAGCAGCAAGGGGCCTTCATGTGCACAGCGGGCTGGACCTCAGCAGAAAAGATCTCCAGGGCGAAACCCCCCCTGGTGGCCGGGGGAAACACTTTACTCAAGCCACTTAAGACTTTGGCCAGAAACGCCTCCTGGAGCTCCCAGAGTGTCGTGGTGAGGCGGCAGAGGGCTGGGTTGCAACTTTGGTTTGGTTCATTTTCAATGGACATGTGCAGCAGCATGTCTTGTTGCTACACATCCTATGATATACGTTTTCCTCCTATGAGGTGGCTCACCAAAACACCTCCATCCATCTGCTGCTGCTCTGCCACTCTCCCATTGTGGCCAACCAGTCAAAAGGTTTGTCCACCCCTGCTGTAGTCCCAACAGCATACCCCCCCCCCCCCCCCACACACACACACACACACACACACACACACACACACACACACACACACACACACACACACACACACACACACACACACACACACACACACACACACACACACACACACACACACCTTACAGGTTCAAGCGGACGTCTGTCGTGTCTCCAGCTCCAAACTCTCGAAAAGAAAAAAACAAAAAACTAGTGAGGTAAAGTGCAGCAGGTGCTGTGTGTATTCACGCAAAGGACTAAAAAGAAGAATCACTGAACAATGCAGCAGTCGGAGGGGGACAATTTACTAGTCTGGCTGAAATGTGGCATTAACGCCGAGATGTCAGCCAGCGCTGCCCCACACACACACACACACACACACACACACACACACACACACACACACACACACACACACACACACACACACACACACACACACACACACACACACACACACACACACACACACACACACACACACACACACACACACACACACAGTAACCTGACAATAGCAGGCAGCGAGGCAGACTGTAATGGCAGTTGCTGGGACGAGGCTCTGGGCTCCTCTCAGTCGTAAACACCGGCAACCACGACACGAGACAAATGTAGCAACACTTTCTGCAGCGTCTTGCTTTTATTCAAACCCCCCCCCCCCACCTCCCCTACCCCCCGCCAGCCAGCTACACAAGGTTGTGCATGAGTTTCACAGGGTTCCGTCTCAGCACACAGGGTTTGTTTTGTGTTTTGCGTCGCTCACCCTCCCCCATCAGCTGAGTAAAGTTGGGAATGTTTTTCACCTTATCGCATTCACACTCCTGTACGCCGCACTGAATCCTACCAAACAAACCAAAGAAAAAAAAGAAAAAAACAGCTACGCTAAATTCATTCTATTAAGAGCTGCAAGGTGTTTTTTGTTGAAACAGTTAATGTAGCGCTCGTTTACGTCTGGTTCTCTATCGGAGAGGTTTTCAACATTTTTTGAGCCGTGGCACATTTTTTGCATTGAAAAAAATCCCACGGCACACCACCAACCAAACATATTATAAAATTACACTTTTTGGCATAGTAATGACAAGATCCTGGGAGGAATTGAGGGAGGAAAAGACTTACTTACATTTCAAGCACAGTTACTCCACAATGGAAAGTTGTTGGTTTTTTTAGACCATTCAAGTAAGATCTTGAGAATTTTTCACGGCACACTTGACATGATCTCAAAGCACACTAGTGGTTGAAAAACACTGCTCTGCATTGATGAATCTCAAACTGTGGCAAAGCAGAATCCGACTTTACATGAAATGTTTTACCGTGACAGGCAAAGTCTGTGCACGCCTGCATAGCTGAGGGATTATCACAGTATCAGTTGGGCCCACAAGTTGCCTGGCACTTGCCTTATCCTGCTGAACTTTCAAGAAACATTTTCGCTCCTCCTCCACGTCTTTTCTTCCCCACCCCCTAGACTTGTCTCTCATTCTCATGAAGTCGGGATAATGACAAGTCGGCTTGCTGCAGACTGATACTTATGTTTGACAGCGGACGGCGTGGAACATTTCCAAATGCAAGAGTTGAATGTCTGTCATTTCATTGCTGCAGCTCGCTGGATGAAATGGTGCCATGACTGTGGTGCACAGAAGAAGCGCCTGCTGCACACAGTTGGAATGAAGAGTCCCTGGTGTGGCTGCTATGTATTTACAATGTACAAAAGAAAAGGAAAAGCCTAAAAAGGTCATCTCCACTTACCCCGAGGGCGAGGCAGTGAAACTTAATTTGGTGTTTGGGCTTCCCAACTTCACCACATTCAGATTTTTTTTGATCTGCCACTCCTCCAATATACCCGGATATCAAACTATCATCACGAGGAGGAAAGTATTTCCCTCTCACAGGATTTTTTAGATCAACAAAAGTTGGATTACAGTGTCAAAAAACGAACGTCTACACTGGAAAATAAAGTAGTTAATGATGGGGTTTGTGCACAAAACAAGTCTTGCAGCAAGGAGAAACACCGGCTCTCTCAAAACTGCTGGCAAACACAATCAAAGTTGTGTTTGTGTAAATGTCAAAGTGTATTCGTGGAAAGTTTTCCGCATGTTTACCAAAGTTCAAGTCGGTATTAAAACTTGGCAACTGCTCAAGTTAATAATACTAAAAACAAGAAATTAAAGAAATTCTCATGCCAGGACTCATTTTTCCAACATTAATTTACAAACATCAATGTTTTGTGAGGGATCAACTCTGGAATAATGAATGAAAAACAGGGATTAACGCGCAGCAGAACCAAACACCTTTGTGCGGTGCAGCTCGAGGTTGGGCCGAGGGTCGATCCCAGGTGAGCGGGAGAAATCCCGTCACTCACTCACGTTCACCGAGGGAAAACTCTTCGTCACAAGTCGGAGCTTGTGGGTCTGATTCACCGGCTCAATGTTTCGCAGCGGATCAGGAACATCGAAGATCCCGACAGAGAGCAAAGCCCAGCCGAGGCTGCTGGACTTGGAAGACAGAATCCTATTGGCTCAGACTGACCAGCGACTGACCAAAGGTTTTAAAACTTGTGCTTTAAGTTTCCTGCCACAATATACTTGGTAAAACCAACAGCTGTGTGAGTGGAACACAACAGAAACAGAAAAAACTTGGCACTTGGTAAACAGATAAAAGGGGAGTAAGGCATTTGCAAAAAAACACTTACAATCCACTATGGCGTGTCGCAATTAATCTGCTACATGCTGCAGCACTAAACTCTCCCAATCCATCGCAGGTCGTCTTGAACTCTGTTAAGCCCCTAAGAACCGATTTGAGGGGATTTTCGAGCAGTTCTGCCAAAGCTTTGATCACTTCAATAGCGACTTCCGAGCTAATTTGCAAACAACGTCGCGCTGGCCTGGGAGCTGAACCGTACATTTGGGAAAAATCTTACTTTGTCAAGTCTGACAGAGCAAGAAATGCGTTCACAGGCCGAACGCACTGCCTGCAAGGTCGCAAGAGTGAATTTACTTTACATTTAAATACCAACTTTTGTCTGCTCGCCGTCAGCGAGGTTTGACTACGTTGCCGGGGGAATTTCAAAGTCTCGGTTCAGTGGATCGATTCAAAGCAGATTTGAACAACTAATGATAGGGCAACCCCTGCGTCTCATGTCGGTCTTCATCCCACCCTTCAAGACGCAAACAGCTGTGACAACTTCCTAGCCAACGTGGTCACAGAGGTTGAGGCGGCAGCGTGGTTCACTCGGGACCAACCTCTGACAGATAAAGACATGTACGTGTGGGTACAGGAAAAATAAGCATATTTTCAAGGCCATGGGGCTGGAGCGTAAGCACAAAATCACTGGGGGGATGGGGGCGTGAAAATGGCACTGAAGCCTGCACAGATGTTGAACCCAAACTTAAAATTACAACCTAGCACCCCTTTTGGATAAAATTACAGAGGAAACACCATGGCAATGAGTCAAAAAAAAAAAAAACCTATGGAAAGAAAAAAAAAGCAGGGCCAGATTAGAACCTGCAACCTGCTCAAATGGGCTTCCGGGGTGGAAGTCATTTTCTCCAAACAAACACAAGGCGGATGGATGGTAGCTGTGATCACAGGGAGGTGGAGGACGACACATCCGTGCAGGAGGAGGGGTGGTGGGGGTGGCGGCTTTGATCCTGCGGGCCAGAAGGGTTTCTCACCCAGGTGTCACAGTGGAGACACTCTGGGCCACCATATGTGCCACCACCACACAGGCTGAAGGAGCGGCCGGGTGACCAGGACCCACAGCCCCGCTGAGCCTGATGTACCAGCCCACGCCGGCGTTGCACCGCTGCTCTATGTGCTTATGTGCAATCGTCGGGGGGTGGAGGGGGGAGTACCCAATAGAGGGACTGAGACATGCTATGCATGCCGCTTAAGGATGTGAACAATGTACAGCTTTCACGTTAAGCATGTTACAGCGCAAACGTGACTTGGCTTCAGAAATGCAGTAAACAGCAGGGACTGGAGACAGAGAGAAAAAAGGCTGATATTTGTTTTAAAAATTAAAGTATGAATGAATGAATGGATGAGAAATGTGATCACACTGATAATCATTCAGCACTAAATTTACATTTGATTAAATATGTACACCTGTATGAGAAGGAAGCAAACTCATGTTTTAACGACTAACCACATCATCTACAATCTTTCTTTTTTGTCTGGGTGGTTTTAGGGCATTTATTTTGGAGGGACATGCAGGTAAGAATTGTGTACTTGTGTCCTGTAAACGGTGTTCCACAGTGGCTGCAGGTTGAACAAGCCTGAGATGTTGGCTGCAGTATCCAAAACAAACTTTTTTCGCTCGACCTGTGAGCCGAATTCACCTGTCGCAGTGACAGTTTCCAACCCCACAGCAATGGAACAAAGAAAATAATAATCACAGGACTTTAACAAAAATCCCCCCCGGCATGGTGCATTTACTTCGGAATAAATACTTTGCTTGTTCTCCCATATGAAAGCACCGTTTGTCATCTCTATTCTTATTATAGTGCAGTGCAGGAAAAGATGAATTCAAGGATGTGCCAAAAGTGTCACAGAGGCAGGCAAAGAATTTCATTAGTGCTCATGTGCTTCCCCTTTGGCATATCAACGCAGGGCTTTATCTGTGACTAAAAAAAAGCCTCCTGGACCAAGGAGAGATGAAGGGCCCCTGTGTTTGATCCTAGGAGAATAGGGACTGCTGTCCAGGTTTCTATCCCTGCCTGGCTCAACATGCTTCCCCCCCTCCCCCCCGACTGATGGGGAGCTTTCAACAGTGGCTCTCGACTTGTGAGGGTTGGAAAAAAGAGAAAGAAAGAAAAAGAATGGACACTTATGTACACTATGGAGATTGGAACCCTGATACGACCAGCAGCGCTATCATCTCATCTCACTTGGCATGAAATATTTTCAGTGTGGATCTCAGATCAACATGCATGCATGTGCAAGTGCAAGGAGCTGCTGCAGTGTATCAAGAACTTCTTGAGCAATGCATCTCTTGGCCGATTCAGGCTGCTACAAACCCAACACACCGCTGAGTGTTTCAGGCTTCTGTCGAGGCGAGGTGTTAAACTCGCAACAAATGAGGACATAAAACCTTGCAAAGTGAGTCAGCACGACTATAAAAGAACAAACGCACCTCCAGTACTCGGGTCAGCTCAAAGTGCAACCCCGTAAAAGCTGCACGGTTAGGACGGTGTCAAGGGGGAAAAAAAGTGGAGGCAACACTTGAACACACCGAGCAGATACAACAAACACCATATGACTTTAAACATAATCCCGATTAAGCAGCAGCGCTTCATAGGATTGTCTCGTCTGCCTCCGCCCGCCCGCAGCAGGACCACCTGACCCAGAACGGGCTCCGATTAGAACACACCGTTGGAACAATGCAAACCAAAATAATACTCGGTGGAACGGAACACACGGTTGAAGTACGGTCCGGTTGGAACTCACCTGCCAGTTCACAGACACTATTGGCGGTGGTGGTCCGTCAACTCACACGGCGCCAAGTGTCTCCCTTGATGGACTTGAACGCACCTCCTCGCCGGTCGTGGTGAGTTCAGGTACTATCTCTCCTCCTCCTCACGCAGCGGCAGAGTAGTAGCAAAACAAAACAACAACCAAAAACTTCGCCTAAACTCTGCGGGTAGTTGTTTAATGTGTTTGCTTTTATTTCAATCTCCGCTGTGGACGACAAGTCCCGCCGTCTCCGCCGTCGGCAGCCTCTTTGTACTGGTCCGCCTCGGCACGCACTGGCAAGTCGCGAGTCCGCGCTCATGCGCAGTCGGTGGCGAGGCGAGCCCCCGTTCGGGGGCGGGGGTGCGGATGTGAAGGTCGCGCGGCTCCACAGGTGGCGTTAGCCTAGCTTTACTTGATTGGACTACAACCAGTCTGGACTTACTTGCGGAACAGAACCGAGACACGATGGTCTGACACTCCCAACGTTAAACCACCGTGCCGTGCCGGCTGTTTATTAAATTACCTACTCATTGGGTTCACACGGGGCTAATGTTTGGCTAAATGCAGTGGTGTAGTCTAGTTTATTTTAGTGGGTTTACTCGGATGAAAAAAACGAATAAATAATTAACACACTTTTATAAGAAATAAAAGTTCAGCAATCAAGTCCAAAAAAGTGGCACCAACACAAATACATTCTCAAACAGATCAGAACATAAAACGTAATTTTTCACATTTTTAAACGGGAAAGTGAAAAAACATACTGATACGCATCTTTGCGCATGTTTAAGTGGTTGTATGGTAATTCGGAACACTTTCTTATGGTTATATGGTGTATAGCTGTGTATCACGTAGAGACTACTCCCCTGGATAGCATTTAGGCTAAATGCTATCCATTGATATATTGTTTGAAACTTTAAACGATGTTGGTGTTCTAATACCATCGTGTTAGCTGAAATGTCTGTCTGACAGGATCGTGTCTACGCCGTTATACTTTATAAATATTTTTCGTCCGCCCACTCAGCAGCTCAAAATGTGCCATGCCGTCTCCCGTTCCCGTTTATGTGGTTCAGTGTAATTGATGATGATTAGCAGGATTTCGACAATTACATGCTAGATAAGAGTGAGTTAAAATGCGATTTGGAGCTGAGCTAACAAACACTGCCATCTTGTGGTAATGTGAAGGTATCGCACCGAGGAAACTTGTTGATGGGGGTTCACCATTGCCAGCGTAGCATTAAAGTTTGTTGCACTGATACAGTAAGAACAGCTTTGAAAAATAACTTAAACAAATTATCTGTAGAAACCAACGGCCTTACTTTGTCATTGTTTTTAGATTTGCAAGAAATGTATTACCTGATTTATTCAGACATCAAGCAGAGGGTAAACAAACAAAACAGCAAAATACTTGAATGTTCATCTACCATAGGGTTTTATGAAGAATGGATGCCAAATGGGCGAGCACTTGGTAACTTTTATCCACAACAGTCCACGTTTGGCTCAACACCCTTGACACAGGCATGTGGTGAATGAGGAAACGCACAGAAACAGCACTTTCCCCAACATCAGAAAATAGTGTCATCTGGTTTGGCTGGAATTTTGTACATGCGACGTAAAGGTGAAGTTATTGGACGGTAGGGAATCAATTATATACCATAGGCTAGTAGGGGACTTGTGGTACCTCAGAACAGTCCGTTCGGGACTTGTGAAAATGTGGACAGCTCGCTATCAGGAGCGATAAACACCTTTTGTCAGGATGTACTTGACCTGCTGAAAAGCACACCCGCCGCTTTGCGCAACACCGGCTTGCATTCAGACCTGCACAGCGCCTATTCTTCTGCTCACATCCACGTCTAGGCAACTTTATCATTTCATCACAACTCACTCGCGAGTTTGCACAAAGCGGATACTGTTTCCAACAAGGGGCCCCGCCTCTGGCGCGGCACCGGATTGGCCCAGGAATTCGCCCTCCCTTGCTTGGACGACTTCCGCGTTGCAGAGCATTTAAATGCCGCGGCGTTTCCTGCAACTTGTGCTCTTCAGGCTTCAGAGTTTCTGGTTAGGAGAAGATCGACCGCAGCCATGTCCGAGAGAGGGGGCTTCGACACCAACGTGGTCACCGTGACCCGCTTCGTCATGGAGGAGGGGAGGAGGGCCAAAGGCACCGGGGAGCTGACCAATCTGCTCAACTCCCTGTGCACGGCCGTCAAAGCCATCTCCTGCGCCGTGCGCAAAGCCGGGATCGCACACCTGTGAGTAAAAGCGCTTATGAGTGGGGGTCGGTTATTGACGTCAGTGGCGTCTTGCGTGGTTCTTGCGCGCTTGCGTTTCCGATCCACGTTGGCACCGACCGAGCAGGAGATTCAGGTTTTCGTGCAGCCAATAGGAGAGTGCGCGCCTCACTCGGCCACGCCCACTCTCAACATCTCCCGTAAGCGCTTGTGTCACGGCAACATGATGATGTACTGTCTTGTCACGCATTTCAAATACCCTGCCTGAGATGTCGAGTGGTGTGTTTTGATTCAGTTGTGACCCTCAGCACTAAAAGGAAACTGTGCTTCACGGTATTGAATCAGCTGTTAAAAGATGCAACGTCATGATTCAGATGCAGTTTTGTTATTGGCCCAGCGCTATAGAGTGATTCATCTGTTGAGCATAACAAACCTGTTAATAGGCTCAACAAAAATCCACCAATGCAGGAGTGACCAGTCTCTACAATTTCCTCATGGGTGGTTGCGTCTGTTGTTGCCGTTTCTCAATTGTGGAATCTTTTCCACGGCAGGCAAATGTTTTCTTAATTTAATGTCCCTTGATTCTTCTCAAAGATCTTTCCCAAAAACCCCTGAAATACCTCTTTCCACTCCATTGAACAGGTCAAAGCCACCAAACTCTTTACTAACCATAAAATCCTGCTGTTGGCAGTGAGCTTTCCAAATATCGTTCACTCAATCTTCTCCATCTTCCGTGTCTGCTCAGGTACGGCATCGCCGGCAGCACCAACGTGACGGGCGACCAGGTGAAGAAGCTGGACATCCTGTCCAACGACCTGGTCATCAACATGCTCAAGTCGTCCTTCACCTCCTGTGTGCTGGTGTCGGAGGAGAATGAGAAGGCCATCATCATAGAGCCGGAGACGAGGGTATGCATGTGTGTGTGGTTGTGTTTGGAGACACTCTGAAGCTCCTTCTGACCCACTGAACTAAAGTGGGAGCTCATCTTCAGAAACTGGATCTTCCAGTTTGGCTGGTCTTCCTGTGTCTTTTTACAGCTCCTCTTATTTTACTACACACTATCAGAGGGATCGAATGAGCAAAAATAAGTCGAGGATCTATTGTGCAAAAACACTGGGAAAGTCGACATGCACTCTTGATTGAGTAACACCGCATTCGACTCCACAGAGCGGCCAGAGATCATTTTTGTCTCCTTTCAGGGCAAATACATCGTATGTTTCGATCCTCTGGATGGCTCGTCCAACATCGACTGTCTGGTCTCCATCGGAACCATCTTTGCCATCTACAAAAAGGTACGGGCCATGGTCGGGGGGGTCAGCTGCACCTGGGTCAAAGGTCACACTCAAATCTTTTTTTTATCTGCCGCAGCGACGTGACATTTGTGATGTGCGTTTCCCTCCAGGTTACAGACGACGAACCGTCTGAGAAGGACGCCCTGCAGCCCGGCAGGAACCTGGTGGCGGCGGGCTACGCCCTCTACGGCAGCGCCACCATGATGGTGCTCTCCACCGGCCACGGAGTCAACTGCTTCATGCTCGACCCTGTCAGTCTTTTTTTAAAATCGAGAGAAAAAAAAAAAAACAGATACCAGAGCTTTGATCAGAGTTTTTGATTTTCTTCTCCCTGTTCCGCCCATCAGTCCATCGGCGAATTCATCCTGGTCAACCACGACGTGAAGATCAAGAAGCGAGGGAATATTTTCAGCTTGAACGAGGGCTACGCCATGCACTTTGAGCCGGCGGTGACGGAGTATCTGCAGAAGAAGAAGTTCCCACAGGTAACCAACCACACGCGAGCCGTTTCAGTTCATATTTATTTACACAGCAGGGGAAATGAACGTCTGGAAGAACCTGTTCATTTTTTCTCTAAAAAATGTAGACAGTTATGTAAGATTCAAATGTAAAGTGTACTCTTTCTCCTTACTGCTTGGCTGCTGTATACTCTGCAAATGTCCCCGTTGTGGGACAATAAAGGCTCGTATTATCTTATCCTCCAGCTGTAGCAATATTTTGAAATGCCAACTCTCATGATGTTGTAATTCTCTGTTTGTAATGTCAATTTGCAGGTTGTGTAAATACGGCCAGATATTCTGAAGTTCAGCTTTATTTATTAGTTCCAGTTCAGAGCTGGGGGTTTGTTTGGTTTTTTTGTCTTAATATCGGTCAATTATTCTACAGGACGGCTCGGAGCCCTACGGAGCTCGTTACATCGGTTCCATGGTGGCAGACGTCCACCGGACGCTCATGTACGGAGGCATCTTCTTATACCCTGGAAATGTGAAGAGCCCAAAAGGAAAGGTGAGCTCCTCCACTTTCAAAGGAAGAAGGAAGGATCCATCTCAACCCTTTTCCATTCACAGCCTGAGCAAATGGCAACACCGTGTTTAGTTGCCGTGGTTGGAAGTGGAGGCCAACGGCCGGCGATGTAATTTCCTCTGTCACTACGTTGAGGAAAGTGTCACAATGTTGTGTCTCTTGTCACATCTGTAAGTGGTCGGAGGTTCCAACCGAATGTGAAGGAGCTGAGCAGCGGAAAGTGAATCGTGGCTGGGCGAAGAAATCGTTCAAGCAGTGCTTCATCATGTGCCCAAATTGCACGGAAAAGTGTTTTCAAAACGTTCAAATGGTATTCACGACTTTAAAGCGACTGCAAACAGAGAGGACAGTTACAATCCAATCTGATGCCAAGGATAAAAGCATCAGCACTTTGCAGACAAGTGGGTTTAAAAATAAATAAGAGTTCACCCAGGACGGTGAAAACAGTTTGAACTGACAGTGAAACAGAGGTGCTGAAATAATAATAAAAAAGCCCCTTTTTTTTTCTTTTTTTTTTTATAACTTTCAGTTTAAAAGATTGTAAACGGCTTAAAATCCAAATATAACCCAAAGGAGTGGGGCGATACATAGAAATAAAAAGAAAAGACTGTGTCGACCACACCTAAATAGTCAATTTGATAATTTTTTCAGTGAGGTGGTGCTGAATCAGCCTTTTAAATGACTAAATAAAGAAAGAAAACTGCCCCCTCCCCCCTCCCCCCGATAAACACACTAATCAACTCCCTTCATTTCCCCGAAGCTGCGGCTGCTGTACGAGGGCAACCCCATGGCTTACGTCATCGAGCAGGCGGGCGGCATGGCCTCCACCGGCCACGAGAACATCCTGGACATCCAGCCTGAGAGCATCCACCAGAGGGCGCCCGTGGCCATGGGCTCCCCCGACGACGTGAAGGAATACATCGCCATCTGCAAGAGGCACGCCAAGAAATGAGGACGGCGCTGAGCCACTGAAGTCTGCCAGCAACTGGACTTGTTTGTTGTACATCTGTTTTCCCCCGTCATGTCTTTCTTGTCACATGAAGGTTCAAATGGTTTCTGAAGGCCCCAAACATTGGGAGGTTTGTCACGTGTCACATCAGCAGTTTTCCTGCTCCGTGGTGTCGGTGTGGAAACCTAACAGCTGCATGTACTGCACACACATTCTGCATAAACGCTGCCAAAGATCACAACTGTGCCAAAAAAAAAGAAGAAAAAAAAACATGTCAAGATGGATACGCTTGAATGAAAACCAAAGCTGAATATCAGAAGAACTTCCTCTTCAGCACTTCCTTAAATTAAAATGCATTCTGCACACATCAAGGACCAAATACAGGCTTTTAATGCAATAAACCGTGATGCCTTTTGTACTCGAACAGCTGCTGGAAATAAAGTCCTATTGAATAGACATGAATCATGGAAAAATAAGTGAGAGTTTCTTTGATTTAGCACATACCTGGTGTCAGAAAGATGTGAGATCCAGGCAGAAGATCAGCTGCCTGAACAGCCAATAATTCTAAATCTTACAAACTGGGCTTTTTAATGGGAAAACCCCCTTTTAGTTGTATAAGAAACACTTCAGTGGGAGCAGCTAAGGTTGTAGCTGCTTGCTGCTTTTCTTCTTCTGTGGTGTTTAGAGGCAGTCTGCAGCCAGTTGCGTCCTGATTGTGTCAAGACACTGATTGGTTCCGCAAGCAGTTCCGGCTGAAAGTGCTCTTCATTGGAGCTTTTCAAGAGGGATTTGCTAAATTTCATTCGGTATTGCAGGAAAAAGACGTTTACATCAAAGTATTAAAAAAAAAAAAAAAAAAAAAAAAAGCCTCTAAATGTGTCAATGGGTGGATTTAAAGGAGGGTGGTTTTATTTAATGAATTGGCAGATATTCAGTTTACCAGTGAGGCTGACCTTTCAAGTGGAAGGTCAGGAAAGCTCACCGAGCCACGGTGACATTTAAAGCTCTCTTCAGCTGCTGCTGTGGCAAAAAATTTGCACGTGGACCAACGAGACATAACCCTCTGTCTGTCTTCCGTGAGGAGGCAGTTCTGAGAGAGGTTTCTGGGAAAACAGGAGGTGGGACCAAAAAGCTGCTTCTACTTCCTCTGCGTCCATGCAGTTGAAATATTCAGCTCACAGTTCCTGGCGTCGCACTGTTGCAGCAGAACTTGAGTTTGTTCAGAATCAAACTGTTCCCTTGTCTGCAGCAGACACATGACACCCACACACACCCACACACACATGCACACACACACACATAGTCTTCCACTCTGCTGCACACACAAATAGATCCCCGGCCTGCCTGCCTGCCTGCCCCTCATGTCTCTGGGTATGAAAAGCATTTGGCTCATAATGAGCGAGCTCACTTGCTGTCGGCCCGATCTGCTGCTGCTGCTGCTGCTTCTCCTCAGCCGGCACCGCCCGGAACACACTGACCAGACATGTCGGACCAGTCGGCCTTTGACACGGACGTATGGACCCTGACCCGGTTCGTCATGGAGACGGGCCGCCAGGCTAAGGGGGCGACCGGTGAGCTGACCCAACTCATCAACGCCATGCTGACCGCCATCAAGGCCATCTCTTCGGCTGTGCGCAAAGCCGGCCTGGCTCACCTGTAAGTACCTGGTGGGAGGTGGGAGGAGCTTTAAAAAGTCGCAGCTGATCAACGTTTGCTTAAAGGTCCCATATTAGACAAAACATAGCCTTTCAGAAGGCCTGTAGTTCTGGAATCCAGAAGTCAGCAAGGACTCATGGACCTGAGAGTGGGTGTCATACGAAGCCTTGCAGGTTGCAGACTGCATGGCTGCTACACTCGGCTGGTGATATCAGCTGCCGATCAGCAGCTCCCGGGCCAAAGACGGTTGTTTGACATTTTGCTTCACTCCAACAGTATATCAAGGAGCCATGACTGACTGGTCTGAGATCTGAGATTGCACAGCTAGTCACAGAGGCTGCGCTTCTGACGCAAACACAGGGCTTCGTGCTCAGTGCTGCACGGCCCGCTGATAAATGGGCTCTGCGGGGGGGGGGGGGGGGGGGGGTTGTCCCAGGTTAAAAGAAAGATGAAATTAAACAGTGTGGATTATTTTTTCTTTGTAAATAAAATGTAAATTAAAAGCTCTTTGTTTGGACGACAGAGCAGAGAGAAGAACCAGTGTTCTGTAGGATCTTTTATGTTGAGAGCCTTGAAATAAACAAAAAAAAAGAAAATCAAACATCTTTTCAAGTTTTCAAGTGAAGCCAATAACCTCATATTTTTTGCCTGGTATGAGAAAAGGCATTGTTTTAAATGGGGAAACAAACACTGAGCTCCTTGTCACCGATCTATTGTGGTGCAAAAGTCCAAAAAAAAGATTTTAACTGGACAAATCTGGGCCAATGACAGCAGACAAAGAGCGCTTCATGACTGACTCAAGTTACATAACCAGACACAAATCGACATTGTTTGAAGCTAAATGAGATAACTAATGATTACAGAATTCCTGGAGGCATTTTGTACGGCAGGCAGGTTTGCGAGTGTGTAATTGTGAAGCAGCTGATTGGTCGGTGTGTGCAGGCAGGGTTTGGCGGGCTCGGTCAACGTGACAGGGGACGACGTGAAGAAGCTGGACGTCCTGTCCAACGACCTGGTCATCAACATGCTGCAGGCCTCCTACGGCAGCTGCTGCATGGTGTCCGAGGAGAACAAGGAGCTCATCGTCACGCCCAAAGACAAGAGGGTGAGTGGATGCCGGTCACGTCGGTGAGATCCAGACACAATTTACCAAGCCACCCAGATGGAAGCTGCCAGTAATACTGATAATATCTGCAACTTCACCTTGCTTCCACTTGGTGTCGCCAAAGTGCCCACGGAGACACAGGGAGAACATGCAAATTCCACAAAGAAAGACCCCAGGGCCAGAATAGAACCTGCAGCCTTCTTGCTGTGGCCGCTGCACCACTCTGTCTCCCTAACACAAAATTTGTTCAACTAGTAACAAATGTATGTCAGACCAGCAGATTCTCGTGTAATATTCTTGCATCCCGTCGCAGAAGATGCCAATTTTCTTTGGTTGTTCTTTAGAATGCTTTGTACTGTGCACTAAATTATTATCATCACTAAAATAACATGCTTGTACTGTGTTCAAAACAAAAAATGTTAAGGTTTTTGTCTATCTGGCTTGATGTTGTCACAGGGGAAGTACGTGGTCTGTTTCGATCCCCTGGACGGCTCCAGTAACATCGACTGCTTGGCCTCCATCGGCACAATATTTGCCATCTACAAGCGGGTTAGTTGAAGTGAACGTTCGGGTTTGAACTTTCTATCAGTATGACTCCAGTGTGTATACAGATTCCACACTGGAGAAATAGTGATAGGTTTGTGTACCTTTCAGGAAATGCAGAAATGCTCTTTTAACACTAGAGGTCAGTGTGATGCAGAGAGAGCTGCCGGCCCAACAGGGTCACTGTCAGGTTTACGGTAAATTACAACCAGAAGTGACTCAAGTAACACGTGTTGCACAACTATGCAAACAGTCACTGGGCATTGTAACATCAACAACACCTGGAGCAGCATCCTGGAGAGGCCAGCAGAACAGTAGCTGATAAAGATGAGTCACACACGCCACCAAGTGACACCTCTGAGGAAGGCCGAAGCTGAAACATGTCAAAGGAGGACAAACAGAACCCTTGTCTGAACAGAAGAAGAACACAATCCTATGAAAGAGAGAAAGTTTCTTGTAGATAGTCTGGCGCTGCACTGTTTACTCACCCTCTTGGCTTGCGGCTGCTTTCAGGTTTCGGAAGAGGAGCCCACAGAGAAAGACGCCCTCCAGCCGGGCAAGAACATCGTGTGTGCTGGCTACGCTCTGTACGGCAGCGCCACCCTGATGGCCATCAGCACCGGTGCCGGCCTCAACTTCTTCATGCTGGACCCGGTGAGTTCCTTCACTCACCCACTCACCTGCAGCTTCAAAGAAAATGAAACAAAGAAGCTGTGTTTATTAAGTTATGGGCTTGTTGTTGTTTTGCTTCCAAAAAAACCCCAGGAAACCAAAGTGTAGTATTTTTTTTTTGTACCAGCCATGTGACCTTTGCCATGATTTCCATTTAGAATCCTTCAATAACCCTCAAATCTTAAAAAATCTCCTTCTCTGAATCTTCTCTCAATGTTCTTCTTCTTCTTCATTTGTCTCACGTCCTCCCCACTTTTTACACTCAGGCCATCGGTGAGTTCATCCTGACTGAGAGGAACGTGAGGATCAAGCCCAAGGGGAAGATCTACAGCCTCAACGAGGGCTACGCCAAGTACTTCCACCCCTCCATCAACGAGTACCTCAAACACAAGAAGTACCCCGAGGTGAGTGTGTCGCTGCTGGTCTCCTCTGTTCTGCTGACGCTGACACAGTTCCGCTCCACTTCAGCCTCTCACGTGAATCCTGGTCAAGTGTTTGCTCTGCAGGAATGAGATTCTCTATGGTCAGCAAGCGGAGGGGGTTGGAGTTCAAAAGAATTGAAAAAAAGGATCAGCTGATACTTTTTTTAAGCTACTGATTCTGCTGCACGGTCGTGGGAGGTGTCTGGATCCAATCCCAGCTGTCACAGGGCGAAGGCAGGGTTGCACTTAGAAAGACAAACCAACCAATCACACCCACACCTGTGGACTATTCAGAGTTCCAATTGGCCTCAGTTTACAGACTGTGGGAGGAAGCTGGAGAACCCGGAGAGAACCCCCGCAGACGCAGGGAGAACATGCAAAGTCCTACACAGACGGTTATCTTTGCTGCGAGGCGGCTTTGCTAACCACAAAACTCAGATGCTTTTTTTTCCTGGTTGCCTCACTGTTGAAATAAAGGGCTGCAGCTCCTGTCGTTTCCAACTTGAAATCTGTAGTTGGACGACTTGAGGGAGCCCCGTGTCAGCAGGTGCAACACGTAGAGCTGCTCAAGTGCAGGAGGCTCTTAGTCATGTGACGCACAGTGCGTGTCGCCGGGCAGATCAGGGGCGGAGCTCCATCAGCTGAGGCGTCAGACGGCCATGCGGGAAACACGCTGGTTCCTCAGGAAACATCTGGAAACTCTGATCTCCAGACGAGCACAGTCAGCACTCGGCCGGCACGATCGCCGGCAGAGGTCTTTTTTTGGGGGGTGGGAGGTCATCATGTCATTATCTCTTGCTTAAAACTGCCCTCTTTGAGTAGTCTGGGCTGTTTTCAGCGTGGATCACCCGACTGGTGACTGTGAGCTGCCTGTTTTTCTGGCTGCGCTCGACTCCAGCAGCAGAAAAATGGAAGGACGTCCCAAATCAGTAGAAGGCAGCAGTGGAGGCGAAATAGCAACAGCTTGTCTCACTTGGCGGAAAAAGGAATGCAGATGCTGACAGACGGACAAATGCAGAGGGAAGTTGTTTCTTCTCTCAACGAGCGTTCAAAGTCGGGAACTCCAGCCAGTCGTCTGGAGAAAGCTGGAATGCTGAGTCACGCTCAGATCTGTGCAGGAAGGCAGGAAATAGTCGACAGAGTTATTGAAAAGTCCAGTGTTTAATATTTTTAAAACTCTATTGGCATGAAATGGAGTTTTAAAAAACAACACGCATGCTTTTCAGGAAGATAGAAGCCGTTTCCTAACAATGAGCATTTACACACCACAAAACATGCAGGTGTTTCTCCATCAGAGTGGAACGCGACCTTTGCTTGTTTTTTTACCCTGATGACGTGAGATCTTACGAGGCCGGTCGATGCTACTGAATCTTCCTGCACTGCGTCTTTAAATTGTACAGTGGAGTCAAAATCATCAGGTGCCTCCTGACACAGAAACACACCGTCTGCTTCTCTGCCTCGTGTATTCTCTCCCTTAGTTTTCAAAACCTTTTCAATGTTGTGTAAACTGTTGTGTGAGAGCACGCTTCCTCCCCACTTGGACACGCCCTCCTGACTCTGGGCTCTGTGACTCAGCAAGCACATGACTCTGCGTCACGTTGTGCCGGTCTGAACACGAAGCTGCTGTCTTCTGCTCCACAGAGGACGTTGCCGCTCCAGACTTCAGGGCGTGCAGCCCTGCAGGGGATCTGATGGCAACAACAACCCCGATTAAAACACGCACAACGGGACCAAACGTGGAAACTTAACTCCCTGATTAACCCGTTGAGCCAAAAGCAGCTGCGTTTATCCACACAGGCCTTTAGGTGGCGAGTCCCCTCATCTGCAGGTGGACTTTGACCTGTCTGATGTTTGCTTTCAGGTGTTGTTTCCAGCAGGTCACAGCATTTCGTTGGAACTGATAAAGCTGGGAGGCAAATTTACAGAAAGAACCACACAGTAATATTTTCTCTTGCGGGTCATAAATTAATTATTACCTTTGCCAACAGGGAGAGGTGGCTGTGTATGTCTTTGCCCCGACATGAACAGTAGAATGACCTCAATCATGGTGAACTGAATCTTCATTTGGTGCACAGATTAATCAAGCTGAATCCATCTTTAAAACAATGCACCCGCCACGTTTCAAAGTCCCAGTCAGGGCTCAGTTTCTATGGTTTTCAGTATGAAAAGACAGAAGAACAAGAAGTCGTCTGAAAAGTCAAAACAAACAGTAACTTTACATAAGCTGAGAGCTTTGGGAGTTACAGTGTTCTTTTCTGCTCCGCCTGACCTTGTTCACTTCTGCTTGCTCAAAACAACTCGTCAGTTCAGACAGCAGGTGACATTGGAGGAGGAGCAGATTGTGTCTTTAGTTCACAAAGCAACAACAACAGGCGAAGATGTCCAAAGTTTTTGCTCTACAACCACTGCCGGCTCTGCACATCTATTCCGGGTTCCACTGGTTCCTGGTGGAGCCGCAGTCAAGCTGCTCCCAGTGGAGCTCAGCAGTGGTTTGCATTCTCAGACTGTTTCCCCCCATCCCCAGACTGGTTCTAAACGTCCTGAACAGCTTGTTACAACAGGCAGCTGGTGCAGCAGCCTCCAGTGTCATGTGCCGCTCTCCAGCTGGAGGCCCTATTTATAGAACGCAGTCAGCTATTTGTGAGTGAGCCTCACAAATAGCTGACTGCACAAGTGACCTTAAAGGTGTTTAATGGCTCTAATATAACAACAACAACAACAATAATAATAATAATAATAATAATAATAATAATAATAATAATAATGATGAATCCTCCCTCTGTCCTGCAGGATGGCAGCGCCCCCTATGGAGCGCGCTACGTGGGCTCCATGGTCTCAGATGTTCACCGGACCATCGCCTACGGAGGCATCTTCATGTACCCGGCCAACGAGAAGAGCCCCAAAGGAAAGGTAGGCGCCGGAAAATCTTTTCAGCAATTCTCACCAAAAAGTGAGAGTGGCAAAAAAAAAAACAAGTATGAAAACCTGCAGCGAAAGAGTAAGAACCCTGCTGAGGCTGGAGAAGAGGCAGAACACAGCAGGGGGGTGAGATCAGAGTGAGCTGATGACTGCAGACAGCAGCCTCAGGGCTCTTCATGGGAATCAAGGGTCCTCCAGCCTCCTGCAGCACCGCAGGTCATCAAACAGACATCCACCACAAACACACTGACAGAGAAAACGGCAGGAGGATCGATTAAAAACCGAGAGCCAGACCCTTGACACCAGACCGGCCTCGTCTCCTCGCCAGCTGCAAGGGGCCCAAAACCTCTCAAGGCAATAAACCAGAGAATGAGGCTGCGTCCCACTGGCCCACTTCACTGTGATCACGCTGCGGTGGAAGGTGGCCGACGTGCTGCTGACTCACCAGCAGGATTAGGAGGCCCCGCTGCTGTACGAACCAACCGGTTACACATTCACCTGACACCTCGCTGGATGTAGAACAAGCACTCGAGTCGCCTCAGATACTGTCTCCGTTGCGTCACTTTAAGTGTTTTTGCAACATTAATTTGACTCAGTTCTGTGTCAATGATAATGTTAGGACAAAGGATCAGTTTCAACTGGCCACAGCGTGGCCGTAAACAGAGGAGTGAACAGGCTGGTGCTCAGTAGGCTGTTATCCATGATGCTGATTGGAGTATTGAGATACATGCCAACACTTTAATCTGATTGGAAACCATGGAGATGCTCCATATGAATCAGAGATCCCCCCCCCCCACCCCCCACATCAGCTCCCTCAGCCATGAAACTGAAAGTCAGGTTGAAAATAAAGATGTGTATTAACATGTATGCACCTTATTGTGTCACCATAACACGGGCAAAGTAACACAATATAAGGCAGTTCCAGAGCGCCAGACTTCTAAAGTGAGACAGAATTCAGACTCTGACTTAAGACAACAATTTACCAGAAAAAGCAAAGATTTTCCTTGACTGATCGTCACATGACAGGACTAAAGATGTGAAAAACGAGAAACCCTTCACTGAGTTCCCTGTATAGCACCATGACATAACTGGTGTGAACCACCAGCGGTCGGTTTACCACAATGTCCTCCAGCAAAACAGTGGAATCACAATAAGTTCTGCCACACCACTCAGTCACTGACTCATCTGCTGTCATAATAATAATAATAATAATAATAATAATAATAATAATAATAATAATGCCTGGCTGCTCTCTCCACAGCTGCGGCTGCTGTACGAGTGCAACCCCATCGCCTATCTCATCGAGCAGGCGGGAGGCCTGGCCACCACTGGCACCCAGAGGATCCTGGACGTCCAGCCAGAGGCGCTGCACCAGCGGGTGCCCTTCGTGGTCGGCTCCACGGACGACGTCAACGAGTACCTGTCCTTTGTCAAGAAGTACCAGTGAAGCTGCAGAAAAGAAAAAAGAAATTAAAAAAAAACCACTCATGTGCACCTGAACTTGCCGTTAACAACAGCTGCTTGTTTTGCAATAAATGGAATCATGAATCAGTGCAGTACCACCTGTCATACTCTGTTTTACACATATGAATACACAGAAACAAAAGAACTTGTGATAATTAAAGAACCAGCTTATTCTCACAGGTCTGGTCAGAAAAAGTGCATTTATTGAATTTGACAAGTTCAACACAATACATCCAACATTGCTGCCAAGTTATTCTGTTTATTTACATACAGTACCACTACACAATAAAAAGCTTCATCATTGTGCAGCAGGGCGGGCGACCCAATCGAGCAGTTGTTTCGTTGCATCATGTTGTTTTGTTTTCAGCAAAAGGAAATTTACAGCCTGAAAAACAGGCCAGTTTCCCACTAATCCCAGAGCAGCTTGGAATACTTGGCTCAGATTACAAGGGGAGGGAGAGTTCCCCTTGCTTGTAAAGGTACCCTCAGCATTCACTCCAGTAGAAAAAATAAATCAATATAATAATGTGAGTAATGATGTTTGAACTTGAAGTTTGAATAATGACACTATCTGAAGTTTACACTGATGTAACACAGATATTTGGCGGAGAGTGTGCAGCTCCAGGGGCGACTCAGCCGTTGCCTCAATCGGCACCATTGTTTCAGGAGCAGTAATCCTTGAAGACGTGGTGAGGATCAACGACAGCTGAAGTGCACAGAGCTGCCCAGGCCGAGTCGCTGGTTCGAGTCCCGACCACACAATGTTCCTGGCAGCTGCGCTGCGTTCACCGTGTCTGAAGAGCCAATGCTGATCTCAACCAGCTGACCAACCTCAGAGGAGCTCCAGAGTGCTGGTGCAACACACCTCGCAGCAACAAGGTTGTGGGTTCAAGTCTCAGACTCCAGAGTGCTGGTGCTGGGGCCACACGCCTCGCAGCAACAAGGTTGTGGGTTCGAGTCCCAGACTCCAGAGTGCTGGGGCCACACGCCTCGCAGCAACAAGGTTGTGGGTTCGAGTCCCAGACGGGGCATTTTCCAGCGGGCGCCAAAACCCACGATTGTGGAAAAGGTCCCTTGTTCTGATGTCACAAAGGGCACCGTTAGTTATTGAGAACCTCCCAACAAAACATCAGCTACAGCAGGAAACTGAAATGCTGTCAGCAGCTGCTGATGACAGTGATGTGGTGATGAATGAAGTGTTGAAGAGTTTTCAGGAGCCCCGGCGGTGACAAATGCATTGGTGAAAACCCTTTTTAAAAGTGAGTCAACAATTTAAGAAGAACCAGTAAAACTCCAAAGACCAAATTAGTGTTCTACTATTTTTATTCATGCACTCATAATCACAGTAAAAGTAGAAAATAAAATCATTTACAATGGCCAGAGCACGTTATACACATATTTACAAAACAATAAAACACTAAAACTTTTTTAGTAATGTGGCGGAAAAACACAGCCGGAAAAACAAGAGAAAAAAAAATTAACGGAAAGTTTCCCCTTCAAGAACAAACAAAACAGTGTTTCTCATTAAAAATCAAAACGCAAAAAAGAGGGGAGCAGCATCTCCAGCTGAGGCAGACCAAAGATTCGTCACTCATCTCGGCAAAACTATTGCAATTTAAAGAAGAAAAAAAATCAAATAAAAAGCCCGCTATGGTGCTACAGAGGAAAAGCTGGGCAAAAATTAGACCAGAGGGTAACTGGCCGCTGTGGCAATTCCACAGTGGTTCTGCCTGTCCTTGGCCATTCGGATGTAGCCCTTGTCTCCCCAGTTCGGACTCCAGCTGCAGGGGCACAAGACACACACGGTCAGTCTGCTGCCAGTCGTCGCACAAATCAACTTCACTCTCAAATCAGTGGCCTTTTTCTTTTTTGCTTTTTCGCTCGCTGGGCTCACCTGTTCTTCACAATCCAGTAGTGCTGTCTGTCCTCGTCAATGCTCTCGTATCCGTAACCCACCAGCAGCACGCCGTGGTCCAGCTCCTCGCTGCTGCAGTTCTTGTCATAGTAGATTCCTGGAGAGCACAAGACCTTATTAGACCGCAAACTTAAAGGATCCGAGGGAGAAAAAAAAATGAAATGCTTGAGTGAAGCGAGCACCCACCGGAGTGGTAGAACTGGAAAGACTGGTGGCTGGCGTCGATGGCGACCGACACGGGGCCGACGGAGGCCACGGCCTTCATCAGGGAGCGCTCGTTGCCGGTGGGGATGTCGATGAAGCCGGTGTCATTGGCAGAGTTGAACTTGGGGTTATAGCGGCAGTTTCCCTCGTCCTGGAAGCAGGAAAAACACCACAAGTCAATAATCAGTCATTGGTCATCAAACAGTGAACTAAATCATCAAGAAAAAAAAAACAAGGGCCGAGGCGTCTGCTAATCATAAAAAAGTGGGAGGTTGGTTACTGACCGTGGCCTCGTAGGGGTAGGAGTCCTCAGAGTCCAGGCCGTGGTTTTTCTGGATGTAGGTGAAGGCCTGGTCCATCAGACCACCGTTGCAGCCCTGGTTGCCCTCCTCTCTGGAGCAATCCACCAGGTTCTGCTCGCTCAGGGACACCAGCTTGCCCGTCTTCCTGAAGTGCTGACCCTCCAGAGAGCCGGTGGTGCTGAAGGCCCAGCAGGAGCCGCACTGACCCTGAGAGAAACACACACACACACAGATGCACCCGGTGAAGATCAGGACGTTTGTCTTCAGTTGAAGCCGCTCTTGGTGTCGCGTCGCTGCCGTTAAATTTGGACTGTTCGCTTCAGTGTGTTTACAGCGGCTCGGCTTACAGTGTGTTATTGGGTCACATGCCACTGAGGCTGTGTGTAGAGGAGGTGGGGGCGAGGGGGCACTGTGTGCAACCGAGAGATAAAAACAACAACATATACGAGTGCGACAAGAGCGTCTGTCTTATCGGAGCGTTGCACTGCGGGCAAAACATTCACCAGAGGGGTGAAAGTTCCCTCGTCCACCGGCATGTTTACACGTCTGTGCTTCACCCTCCATCAACGCTGCTGCTGCTGCTGCTGCTACTAACAGTGCTTGCTGTCACTGTGTGCTGCCTTTCCAGCAACCACACGGCGCTGAACAACATCTCTGCACTGACAGAGGATGCTGCCTCCATTAAAGCCAATAAAAATAAAAAAAATCCTTAAATGCATTTAATCATCGTCTAATCCAGGTGTGGGCAAACTACGGCCCCGGGGCCAAATGCTGTTTCATCTGGAACTTGAAGAAATTGTATTAATAGTCAGTAAGCCTAAAATAGCCATAGTTCATTCATTTTTCCAGGACTCACCTGGTCCTTAACGTCGGTGACGTAGCCATTCTCCCTCCAGTCGACCTTCTTTGGGGCCTCGAGGAAGGCGGGCTCCATGAACAGGGAGCCGCTGCGCTTCTTCTGGGTCTTATGTGCGTAGCCGTTCATCACCTGCCTGAACTCCTCGTGCGTCTGCGAGTTGGAGGGAATGCAAAAAAGACGTGGATCAGCACTCAGCGCTGAAGAGGAACGGCTGGTGTGTGCCGAGGAAAGAGGTGTGGGGATCTTACCAGGTCTCCAAAGTGGTTCATGCCCAGGCTGTAGGTGTGCTTGCCCATAGAGTGCTCCAGGTTGTGCATCTCAATCATCATCAGGTTCTTCTCCCAGACCAACCTCCTCCAGGTCTCCTCCTTCTGCAAGAAGCACAACACAAACCCCAAACACCGTCAGACATCTTCTCCGCCACACAGTGAGGCCCGGTGTGACCAGTCGCGGCAGGACAGGCTGCGTCTACTCCACCCACCTCATGGTAAGTCTTGGAGTGAAATCCCTTCCACTCATCCCAGTGTTTGTCCAGGGACGAGTCCAGCATCGGCGCTGACAGAACTCCGCTCAGGCACAGGGTCACAGCGAGCACGGCTACAGGCAGCATGATGGCGGGCGGCTTCCTGCAACAAAACAACAACATTCATCATCATCATCATGATCATGATCAACATCGACGAGGTGACGTCATGCATCTACAGCCAACAACCAGGTGGCGCAGAGTTGTGAGGGAACACGCTGTTCTTTGTTGTTCAACTAGGAGGAAGCGAGAGAAAACTGCTGGTTCACTCCTCATGATTCACTGCAGGACGGAAGCTGCCAGCGGACAAACAAAAGAAGGACTAAACAGGCTGCGGATCCTTAAAGTCGACCGTGGAAACGCATTAAAAAACCCGGGCTGTTGGCGTCCGAGAGGTTCGCTGCTGCCGCGGAGCAGAACCTGGAAGCTGGGCCGAGCTCCTCCCAGAAAGCAGCTTGTTTTGCTGGCAGTCACGGGACCAGCAGCTGCGGCCTCCTCGGCACCAGCACTCCCAGCTGGACCGACCAGGAAAACTAGCAGCGACAAACTGAAACTCGAAACCGGCAGCGGGTTATGAAAGCGGAAAACTATCCGTTTCGTTTCGTTTGTCCCCCGAATTTTCTCCACAGGTTTTGTGGGGAGAAAAAAAAAAAGTGTAAATAAATAATAACAGTAAGGGGTTAGCAATGCTAGCAGCCTGTAGCTGTGGATCAGCTAGGCGACGACAAAGGAGCCCAACAACAAGCAAGAAAAACACGGCATAAAGATGAGGATTAAAAAAACTCGCCACATTTTACAAAGAAAAATCGATAAATGAGAAAAATGAAAAAAGGAGCTTGGTTGTCATTATCCTGCGCTCAGTTAAACAACAACAAAGCCACACAAAAAAAAACTGGTAGAAAAACCGTTTCACCGCCGATGGAACAGCCGCTTTTCAGAATCTGGGATTTAAAGGTGAAAAAAATGCAAAAGAAAACTCACTTGCTGAAGAGTTGAGGAGTTCGTTGAGGCTGGAAGGCTCCGGTGGAGAAAAACAAGTGCTATTGCTGCGATCTGGGCAGCCTAATAAAGGTCCGACGAGCCGCAGCGGGGGCCGCCCAGCCGCGCTCCGATTGGTCAGCACCACTGAGGTCCCGCCCTCTCAGTGCTGATGCTCTCATGGACGCACGTGAGTCCCTGTCGGTGGTTGGAATGGTGTCCGGAGATGCCCCCCCCCCCCCCCCAACTCACACACACACACACACACACACCCACACACACACACACACACACACACACACACACACACACACACACACACTTTACTTTAAAACCTTCGAAAATGTTTTAATCAATCAAAGTTAATGGTGGATGCATATTTTTCATCACTGAGAACAGTGAACATGCAGCTGCTTCACTTCTGATATATATAATTATAAATTATAAATATAAAAATACACAGTTGATTTTCTCCTGTTGGTTTTGCTTCAACCCCACAACATCTGAATGGAATAAATAAAAAACATAAAAATGGAGAACTACTGCCCAACATGCTAAATGATGAAGTAGTTCATTTATATGTGAATTTACACTACCAGTCAGAAGTTTGGACACATACTTCTGATTTAATGGTTTTTCTTTCATTTTCATGACTATTGACATTGTAGATTGTCACTCAAGGCATCAAAACTGTGAATGAACACATATGGAATATGTATTAAACAAAAAAGTGTGAAATAACTCAAACAAGTTTTATATCTTAGATGATCTAGAATAGCCTTCCTTTATATAAAACATATATGTATATATCTTTATATATAAAACATATTTTTGGCATTTAACATTGTTTTATTTTGCCACATTAATCCTCATATATTTGATGTCTTCAGGATGTATCTACAGTGTAGAAAGTAGTCATGATAGAGAAGAAACAGGTGTGTCCAGGTTTTGACTGGTAGTGTTTATAGATATATAACTGTTTGGTGATATACAGCTATAGTTGCATAATTTGAGTAAGGAGTGTTTTTCTGGATCACAAACCTTACACAACAACAACAACATCGAAGCTGTCCAGGTTCTAACAGTTGATGTAATTAAGGTTATAGATTGTGAGGGTGTTGGAGGATGATGTGATCCTTTATTGATCAACAGTGTGTGTGTTTGTGTGTGTGTGGGGGGGGGGGTTATGTATGCACGCAACCTATTTATTATATGTTTTGATGCAAAAATTTTATAGTGTGTTTAGTTTTCTCAACAGAGGATATCAAACAAATCATGACTCATGTTTCTGTCATGCAACACGCTACACTGCTACAGATGAATGCAGAAGTCCTGAAACTGTCGGAACCAAAGTCTGACTTCATCTCATTGAACTCATGTGACTGATCCGACTGGACCTTCTACAGTAATAGAGGGAGGTGATTGCATTTCAATGAAAATACTTGAGTCACTTTTGAGCAAAATAAGACCTGAACTGAGTTGGGGTTTTTAGGTTTGGTTTTTCACGACTGAAGCAGGTCTTGAACACTTTGGAGTCAACTGGCAGAAGTTAAGATGCACAAGAGTTGAGCTGCGAGCGCTTGGCTTGGCGTGAGGCAGCAGTACAGTGTGTGTGTGTGTGTGTGTGTGTGTGACATGACTCATTACATTCTGGCTGACGCTCATCTCATTTTTGAAGCTGCCATGTGATGGATGCGTGAGTTTCCTTTTTGCACAACTCTGAGTTTGCATGACGTGACAACGCGGTGCACAGCAGTGAGTAAAACTGTACAATTTCCCCAAAATGTGCAGAAATCGGACGCCGTCTTGGGCGTCTTTTGTGACCTGTGTTTCTCAAGCAGGGAGTCACATGACAGTGGGGTGGGGTGGGTGTCAGGACTTCCTCTACGGGCACGCACAGCTGCTCAGCAACAAAAACTTTTTTTTTTTTGCAGAAATAAATAGTACTAAAATAGTTCTATATAATAATTTACTGCAGCGTCATACTAAAGTGTGTTAATAAAGTCTTGGTTCCCTATGGTATGTTCTTGGTTTTTTTCAATAAACAGCAGATATTTGCTGGTAAGTGATTCACAGTAGGGATGGAGGGATAAACTTTAACTTTAAATTTATTTCTTTTTTTAGCAATTGAAAGATTTAAAAATGGGAGATTTAAGAATAAGAAAATCAGAGAGCAAGTGTGCGTCTAAAGTCAACACATTGCAAGGAATGGAGTCAGCAAAAGTAGCCGCTGATGAGCTTCATTGTTCAGACACAGATGAATGAAATTCAACACACTGTGGGTCCTTTAAACACGTTAACTGGCCACTGTCGGCTTCTGATCGCGTTTCTTTTCCCCCCTTTATTCGCTGAATCAGCGACTTGGCTGTCGGCTCGCACCTTGTTTGACTCAATCAAGCCGTGACATCAGCCTCAGTGAAGAATATGGCAGGACTCAGTTACATTTATGATTTAATGAGAAAACAAAGCAACACCGTGCAGAATTATTGTGTTGCCTCGTTCAGTTATAAATCTCTGTATTTGATCATTTGTCAGTGCTGCTTTTGATCACAACACCGATCGATGCAGACAACACAACAACAACAACAACAACACTATCAGCAGTCGCTCTGCTCTTCCGCTCCAACACTAATGGATCCAAAGGGAGGAATGCAAAAGAAAAGAGCCGCGTCTTGTTGTTGTTTGGTTCCGCAATCAGTCTTGTTTTTACAAACTTTATTGATCCCAAGAGGAATTTAAACACTGCTGTTTTTCAAACCTAAAGCGCTGAGAGGCGGTTGTGTGTTTCTGCAGGAGTAATATTTGCAGCCATGGTGCTGTTAATAGACGACCACATCGTCTCCTTGCCACCCAGCGGCAGCAGCAACATTTATGAATTACAGTATATTAAGTTGATTCCTTTCCCCCCAGCATGTCTGTATGTACTTCTGGTGCACACGTCTGTGCATGATTAACTACTATAAACAACTATAATTAATGATCCAACTGTCTGACTGCATATACAGGGATTTTCATTGAAACTAGAATCCAGGGATGGGGGGCAAACTACGGTCCAGGGGCCATATGCGGCCTGAAGAAATGATATTAATAGTCAGTCAGTCGTAAAATAGCTGTATTTCATCTATGTTTCCAGTGTTTTCAGAGTCATTTCAATAGAGAGCTAAACACCGTAGGGCTTCAAAGACACTTTGCTTTTTGTTCATTTTCAATTGACATTAAACCATCCTACGAGGTGGCTCACTAAAACACTTCATCCATCTGTTGCTGCGCCGGCCCCTCTGGCACATTTTACAACCCATTGTGGCCCCACCAGTCAAACAGTTTGCACACCACCTGGTCTAGACTGTAAATGCACTGGTTTTTCTTTTCTATCACAGTTATTGCCTGGGAAAAAAAAGGAAGTTTCACACGGCAGCTAAAGGCGATACAGCCATTAAAAGTGTGCATATGCAGCCCGCTGCTCTCATCAAACGTTCACATGCCTGTGGTGTCACATGCTCTGCCACATTAATCACTGTTGTTGTTGAGTGACGCCCGGCAGTGTCAGCAGCAATGGAGACAAGTCAAGACAAACCCAGATAGTTTTATCATGTGACTGTGTAGACAACTCCCCCCCTCTCCCCCAGGCCCCCCACTGCTGCTGCCACACAATGAACCTGGGAGAGGGTGAATAACCTGGAAGTGACTAATGATCAGGAAGACAATGGCCTGCTCCCCAAACCTCATCAGAGCAGATCAGTGGACCAGCCACTAATCATCCCACTCAACTCTAGTGTGCTGAAATGCTTGGAATTGCCAGTGATTCTATCAAACATGAGAAAGGCTTGATTGTCATCTAGCACTCTGGAGATTTAATGCAAGGCTGCTACTGTTAAAGCTCTGACTTGATCATTGATTGCTGCAGAAATGTGATGGAAAATATATTTTGCTACAGAGCCCTGGCCCTGTTAACAAGGCTTCACAAAATAAAAGCAATATTTCTAAAATGTTGACAAACTACAGTTGCGATTTGCAGGTGTTTCCACTGAATGGTGTGAAG
The DNA here is from genome assembly GCF_046127955.1 of Nelusetta ayraudi. NCBI lineage: Eukaryota > Metazoa > Chordata > Actinopteri > Tetraodontiformes > Monacanthidae > Nelusetta > Nelusetta ayraudi. Next base: position 2,376,273 of record NW_027466142.1, read on the forward strand.
TGCATAAGCCGTAATTCTCGGCAACTCTTTGCCCCCAAGACAGCTAATGTTGGAAAGCATTGGTTTTATGCACTCAAATAAATTAAATTCTTATTTAAATAAGTCTTGGCGACTCCTAGTAAAATTTTTGCTTTACAACAGGAGTCACCAAACTTTTTGAACCCGAGAGCTACTTGACGGTTGCTGAGTCGTATGAAGGGCAACCAGTTTGCTACACTCTCCTGAAATAGCAAACTGTCTCAATTATACATTATTATTATTATTGATACTAGCTGCGTTTCCATGACCCCTAAAATTGCGCAAAACCTAAATATTGCAATAAAAAATGGTCATGGAAACACCTAAACTTTGAAAAACCTCTTAAATATGGCTAAAAGGTTTTGAGGCTCTCATGAGGTGATTTTTCAGATGCATCCAAATGGAGGCATATCGCAAAAGTGTTATTGAAACACTTTTTTTTTTCGCATTTACACGTCACCGGGCGTGATGTACGGGGTCACATGACCAGTTCACTTCAAGTGAAAATGGCGCATCATGTTTGGACGGAGGAGGACACGGAATGTTTTTTGCAAGTGAGCAAAGAGAAAAATATAACAACCATTCTTGACCGCAAACAGCATGGAAATGCAGATTTATGGCAAAATGTTTTGTACCTCCCTCCACCCCGACGTGGTGCCCACGGGCACCGTGTTGGTAACCCCCTGGTTCAGATGAACTTGTTTTCAGTTCTGCATTTCCTTTCCAACAAACGTGAAGCAAACTACGTAGCTATGCGTCCTGAGTGACGGCGGAGACAGAAACCTTCGGTAAAGAATTTATTATAAAATGTTATTACACTGTAAAGTGTCAGAAGTACTAAGAACATGGCATTCCAAGACATGCTAAAATCAGGTAACATAAATAGTGGCAAAGAGACTTTGTGCAATGTGGCGATCAGACCGGAGTCTTCAAAAGGAAGCAAAGAAAAAAACAACATCACTCGAGTGGAACACACTGTTTGTTTTTTTTCCTCCAGAAAAGCAAAACAGGCAGAAAAATATTTCGGAGAAACACGTTTTGAATCCACTTATTTTGGTCGGACGTCATGACAGAATAATAATATGATGCGCCTCTTTTTTCCCCTCTTCCTCCTCGTTCTTGCCTCTTCTTTCTGAAACAGGAGTTCATTTCCCTTTCACTTCCCAGTGTGTGAACTGTACATGGCCAGAAGAGGAGCGACAGAGCGAGTGTATTTTAGGCACACAGCGTTGGCAGCAGTTACACACAACATCAACATCAACAGAAAAAAGCTTCAGTGAAACCGGAAAAAAACAAAAAATAAAAATAAAAAACATCAGTTTGATGCATTTCATCATGTTTCGTCATCACTTCTTTGTATTAAAAAAAAAACAAAACACGCAATAGTTTTCTTAGGAAAGATGTGCAGTACATTCATTTTGCCTTGTTGGAATCAGCAACACGTTTCCGATTCGGGGACCGAAAAATAACAAACAAAGAAAATAATAAAAGAAGCCACAAGCGATGAGCAGGAGGCAGGATGGAAGCAGGTGCTCAGTATTCACACTGCAAAGCTTTTCACGTTTGATGGCTGAAAAAAAAGACACCATCAGCTCAGAAACTAGCGAGAGCAGCGGCCGCTAACACTGAAGGAGGGAGGCGGAGGAGAAGGAGGAAGAGGAGGAGGAGGAGCGACGAAAGAAACACTGCACGCCGACGCAGCGCCGTCGTCTCCTCGCTGTCGCAAGCGAAGAAAATAAAAACGCTGTTTGCCGCGGCTCCCGTTTCCCTGCGGACGACGCGATTCACAGCGTGTAAACAGAGAGAGAGATAGAGAAGAGAGAGAGACAGAGAGAGTGAAAAAGGAGAAGTGAAGCCAGCGAGGCTGATGCGAGCTCAGCTTGGCGTGGGTGGAGGCTGGAGGCTCTTCTGCTGCCTCGGGTTCTAAAACCTGAAGCTTCACTTCTGCTGCCTCGGGTTGGAGAACCTGAAGCTTCACTTCTGCTGCCACGGGTTCTAAAACCTGAAGCTTTACTTCTGCTGCCTTGGGTTGGAGAACCTGAAGCTTCACTTCTGCTGCCACGGGTTCTAAAACCTGAAGCTTCACTTCTGCTGCCTTGGGTTCTAGAACCTGAAGTTTCACTTCTTCTGCCTTGAGTTCGAGAACCTGAAGCTTCACTTCTGCTGCCTCGGGTTCTAAAACCTGAAGCTTCACTTCTGCTGCCTCGGGTTGGAGAACCTGAAGCTTCACTTCTGCTGCCTCGGGTTCTAAAACCTGAAGCTTCACTTCTGCTGCCTTGGGTTCTAGAACCTGAAGTTTCACTTCTTCTGCCTTGAGTTCGAGAACCTGAAGCTTCACTTCTGCTGCCTCGGGTTGGAGAACCTGAAGCTTCACTTCTGCTGCCTCGGGTTCTAAAACCTGAAGCTTCACTTCTGCTGCCTTGGGTTCTAGAACCTGAAGTTTCACTTCTTCTGCCTTGAGTTCGAGAACCTGAAGCTTCACTTCTGCTGCCTCGGGTTCTAAAACCTGAAGCTTCACTTCTGCTGCCTCGGGTTGGAGAACCTGAAGCTTCACTTCTGCTGCCTCGGGTTCTAAAACCTGAAGCTTCACTTCTGCTGCCTTGGGTTCTAGAACCTGAAGTTTCACTTCTTCTGCCTTGAGTTCGAGAACCTGAAGCTTCACTTCTGCTGGCTCGGGTTCTAAAACCTGAAGCGTCACTTCTGCTGCCTGAGGTTGGAGAACCTGAAGCTTCACTTCTTCTGCCTTGGGTTCGAGAACCTGAAGCTTCACTTCTGCTGCCTTGGGTTCTAAAACCTGAAGCTTCACTTCTGCTACCTCGGGTTCTACCCCTGAACCTTCACTTCTGCTACCTCGAGTTCGAGAACCTGAAGCTCCATGAGCTTCACCCTGTCTGGCACCGTCCACAACTTTGACAAGGAGTTGTCACGTTGTGCGAAACTAACAAAAAATCACCAGCAACAACTAGAAGAGCAGCAACACTGTTTGGGGCTCGGAGGATCAACCTCCGGTAGTTAAAAACTGCTGCTCATCAAAATGTCAAAAATGCTGTCACCTCACTTTATTTGGGTAGATAGAAAACAGGTGGGAACACTGACACCTTGTGTCTCTGCTCCAATGGCGAGCCGACGATTCATTGGTTGTCTCTCCGCTGATCACCAGTGAGAAGCAGCATTGCAGGTGAAGCAGTGAAGCTCCCGCATGAAGAAACCTCATCCACATGACTCCATGTCTGATGTCAGCGAGCTGCCCAGAAACTACAGAACTTCCTCCTGTACTCCCTTTCGTCTCGTCTACCTTTTGAAAAATCCGCCCTCTGTGATGTCACAAAGAGCGCCGTTCACCCACCGGGATGAACACCTGGCCAGGCGTTCGTCCCGTCTGCTAGAATCCTTCGCAGCCTTGTCGTTTTTCATCCCCCTTCCAAACATGTTGAAGGTCCTCAGCTTTTTGCGGGAGGCTTCAAACACAGGGCTAACGATGCTGTTTTCTGAAGACCTGTGTTGTCGCTAACTACTGGTGCGCAGCTGCTCCACAGGAGGACCAGGATGGAACGCTGAGATGGGGAGAGCACAAAGGTTTAACTGGGACCTTCAAACTAACTGGTCTTCACTCACTCCATCGTCACGTGGCTGAGGGTGATTTATTTCACGCCCTAAACAGAACACAACAGATAAACAACCTCTGGCTGTGCTTCTTGTAATGCTCACGTCCTTTATTCTGAAATTTCCAAAGCATGCCAATGATTCGTCAATACTGTCTCTAATATTCTGGCCTTGAGCCGGTCGACGTGATTCGACCGCTCGTGTCAACAAGGCACAAGGCTCACTTCCTCTGTTTAGAAAGAAAGAACCGCCGTGGTCCAGACCAAACTAGACGAGTTCGTTGTGCTCTTCAGGGAGGTAGAAGGCCACAAAGGCACTCTGGGAAAAAAAGACACACAAAAAAACAACAACTGCTGTTGGCTTCGTAAAGAACACTGAGCGGAGCGGCCACCAGTCGCCCAAGAAGGAACGCAAAGAGTCAAAGAAGGGAGAGGAAAATGCAAGTCATGGTGGAGGGAGTGATGGAGGGATGGAGGGATGGATGGAGGGATGGAGGGCAGCCTCACTCTCTGACTGAAGGGGGGACGGATGTGGAAAAAGGTTCAAACCTCGAGGCTGCTCATCTTTTAGATCAACATCCACTCACTGTCCTCACACAGTTTTGAAGTTACACAGGAAAACACGACTTGACTGTAAGAGGCTGAAACTGAAGCTGCGAGTGAAGAGGAGGAGGAGAAAGAAAGAGAGAGAGAAAGAAAGAAAGAAAGAAAGAAAGAAAAAAAAAAAAAGCAGCACGACCTTCATTTTGAAACGAGAGAATATTAAAAGCGCAGGAATCAGCTTTGGAACTCACGACCGTCAGCTCGAACACGACTTCCACGGTGTGTGTGTGTGTGTGTGTGTGTACAGGTAAGGGGTTGGTGGGTGTGGTGGGCGAGCAGCTGGACCTCTGCTGACGATTGCACTTGATGTTGATTCACTCGCAAGCTCCCGTTAGTTTGTTTTTTAGGGGACTGTCCCTTCAAGGAGGTGGGCGGGGGAGGGGCTCAGCGGGAGACCACCGAGCTGATGGAGTTGTACGACGTGCCGCCGTTGCAGACGGGCGGGTAGCCGTTGGTGGCCGCCGCCGCCGCCGCCCCCCCACCGCCGCCGCTGCCAGTGTCGACCTTGAAGACGGGCGCTGCCCTCAGCAGGAAGTCGGCGGCATCGCGGCGGCCCAGCTCCCTGAGGCGGGTCATCAGCACGCCCACCGTGCTGTCGGCCCGCCCGCTCCACTCCTGCAGCAGCGCCGCCGTGGGGCTGGGCCCCCCCGCCGCCGCCCCGGCGACCCCCCCACTCCCGCCCAGCCGGGCCACCAGCTCGCTCAGGCCCAGGTTCATGGCCAGCAGGCACCAGTCCTTGCCCAGGGCGTCCTGGGGGTCCAACATGCGGCACAGGCGGCGGCGGGCCAGCGGCGGCACGTCGGCCACGTGCACCTGGCCGCCCAGCGCCCCCCGCTGGCAGGCCTCGGCGCAGCCCAGGGTCAGCACGCTGGCGAAGCTCTCCCGGTAGCCGCCCATGGTGTTGGCCAGCGAGGCCTCGCGCTGCGCCAGCGCCCGAGCAAAGTCCTTGGGCTGGTAGAGCATGACGGGCGCCTGGCGCCGCCGCAGCTGCTGCGGGCTCAGGTAGAAGCGGGCCGTCAGCAGGCCCGGCAGCGTGGACGCCATCAGGCCGTCGGCCACGGCCAGCAGGGCGTCCAGCAGGGCGCGGCAGCGGTGGCGCTCGGCCCGCCGGCCCCTCACCCGGACCTCCAGGCCCTGGCCGTGGTTGACCAGCAGCACCAGGGCCTCGGCGCTGCCGCGGCTCACCTTGGCGCCGTTGGTCCACAGGTGGATGTCGCCGCCGCCATCGAGGTCGTCCGCCGCCTTCCCCCCTCCCCCGTCACCTCCCTCCTCGCCCTCCCCGACCCCCCCCTCCTCGGGCTTCTGCTGCTGCTGGTGGCTCCAGCGGCACAGGTTGACCTGCAGCTTGTGGAAGAGGCCGCAGGGGAAGGGCGTCAGGTGCTCAGCGGGCACAAGCCGCACGCCGCCGTACACCAGCCCCTCCTCCGACTCCTCGCCCCCGTCCTCGCCCTGGTCCTGGTCCTGGTCCTGGTCCAGGCCCTGGTCCTCGTCCTCGTCCTCGCTCCAGCTGCGGCTCAGGCCACCCGTCTTGATGAGCGCGGGGACGTCCACCATGCCGGGGTTGGCGGCGTCGCGGGCGCACACGTCCATGGCGTCCAGGATCTGCAGCAGCTCGTCCACGTCGCTCTCGGGCGCCAGCGCCTGCACCTCCTCCAGCCTGTAGCGCCCCCTGTAGTGGTGGATGGCCTTGGGCGTCTCGGCCGACAGCAGCCGGCCCAGGACGTGGCTGCAGAGCCAGCGAGGCTCCAGCAGGACCACATCCTGCACCGTCTCACTCTGCATGATGTTGATCTGGATGGGGAGGGGTGGCGAGAGAGAGAGAGACATAGAGAAAGAGAGAGAGAGAGAGAGAGAGAGAGAGAGAGAGAGAGAGAGAGAGAGTAGGGCGAGGAGGGGGGTAAGACATTAAAATATATCGGCAAAGTGTGACGGATGACATGGGAGTCACAAGAAGAACTCCAACTGTCAATAGAAACAGACGGTCACGATCAAACATTGCACCCTGGTGGTAGTTACATGAACTGGCAGATTTCAACAGACGTCACAGTAACGCTGGTTACTATCATTCAAAGGCTAAGTGAGGAAGACCCAGGATGGAGGGGCTAGGTCTCTCCGCTGGACCTGGGAACACCTTGAGGTCCCACCGGATGAGGTGGCGGATGTGACCGGGGCCAGGGAGGTCTGGGGGTCTCTGCTGAGACTGGTGCCCTCTCAACCCAACTCCGGATAAGCGGCAGAAGATGGATGGATGGATGGATGGAATAATCAAGCCAAATACAACACACTGGACTTTCAACTATCCTGGAGGTCAAGCAGCGTGATGACACCCACCTCGCCCATGCTGTGCAGCTGCTGGGCCAGCGTGCGCAGGTGCTCCTGGCTGACCAGAGGGTTGATGTTCTCCTGGACGTCGGCCACAAACTGCTGCCAGGACATCAGCTGGTTGGGTCCACTCAGCTTCCTCCAGGCCGGCAGGGCGGTCAGCAGCCGCTCCGACAGCAGCGTCATGGAGCTGCAACGCTGCTGCAGGTAAAGAGAGGGCGGTGCATCGGGTCAGAGGTCACACAGTCCGCTGGCTCTGAATTCTTTGGCAAATCAGCATCACAGTGTATTTTGTGTGTGTGTGTGTGTGTGCGCGCGCCCCACTCACAGACAGAATGCTGGTGCGCAGCTCATGCAGGTGGTTCCTCAGCAGCTTCATGTCTTTGGAGTTGGAGGCTCCGGCGTCCATCACAAACACTTTGTCACTGATGTGCAGATCGACGCCGAACCTGGAGGACACACGCGCAGCGAGAGGCAGTTTAATCACATGTAAGTGTTTGAACCAAAGAGCTCAAATCAAACATTAACTTAAGGAAATACTGTAGAACGAAAGACGTTAGTCAAGTTTGATCGTCAGACCTGTTATTAAACAGTTTCTGTTGTTCTATGAATGGGATTCACTAAATTGTAGCTTAGGAACTAAAAAGTGACTAAAGTGTGTAAAGAATAGGACTGTCTTGTTATCAGATTAATCTTTTGGTAAGACTTTCTATGAAGGTCTGTTGTATAGTGCATTATGAGTGCCTTCATAAGGCATTATAATGCCTTTATAAGGTATTACAATGCCTTTAAAGACATTATAATGCTTTTAAAGGCACTCATCAGGGCTGAGCCGAGCTCCTGACCTGTTCCTGACTTCCTTCAGCAGCACCTTCTCCTTGGCGTAGCTGAACTCTCCGGAGACGGCCCTGGGGATGTCGGCCAGGTCGGCGTGCGTTGCCACCAGGACGACGTGCAGCGGCTGCAGGACGCGACCTGCAAACGCTGGTGGCGCCAGAGAGCAAAGATTCAAACTCTTCATTTATATAGATAACACAAAAAAACAAATTCTGCAATGCTTCTTTATTTTCTATTATCAAATGTCTTGTCAAATGTCCCTTCACTCCTTCATATACATCTGTCTTTCCCATTGCATTGTAAGTTTTTAGAAAATAACATACCCTATTTTTGTGCATTTTGTTTAGTTTTGTCCCAAAAAAAATATTGCGAGTAAATAATTTGACCTCCCTGAGCAGAACCACATTCTGGGTCTATTTAAATTAAAGTCTGAAATCTGAAGAGCCACGGCGGCTTCTTACGGATGTTCTCCAGGGGCAGGGTGAGAGCCTTGAGCAGGTTCAGCCAGTAGGTGATGTGGCTCAGCTGGGTCTCGTACGGCTCCTCCAGGCTGAACAGCACCAGGTGGATGGCCGTGGCGTCGTTGGCCGCAAAGTAGTCGTAGGAGCAGTAATACACCGGGTTCCCCGAGAACTCCCACACGCTGAAATCTCCCACGCCTGATCGGGGAGGAGAAGCAGAGCGGGAGGTGAAGGGACGACAGGAGAAAGAGAAGAAGAGGAGGTGTGTGTGCTCATTGCAGTGGCTCACTGTGGATGTTGGCGTGCTGGATGTCGATGGCCTTGGTGGCCTGCTCGTCGGCCGCCGACAGGGCGCTGTGCACCGGCGAGAAGACCTCCAGCACTCCCTTGGTCAGGCTGGGCTCGAACATCATGCTGCGGCTGCGCACGCTCACGTTCTCGCAGCCCGGGTACAGGTTGGAAATGCTCACTGACACTGAAGATGAGAAGAAGATGTTGTTCATTGCAGACAGTAAGAGAAAGGTGTGCTCTTTTATAAATGTAGTTTTTTAATTCTGTATGGACAAAAGGTTGGGCGATTTTACACCTAAAATCCAAGGAACAGGTAACAACCTGTAATACAGTTTCAGAGGCTCGTAATTGGGTTTGAAAATCTATTTATTAATCTGTTATTATTACTTAAAAAAAACTTTTTGATTTTAGATTTCCAATATGTGCAACCGACAATGGACTACGAAGCCCTATATATCTATTGCATGTCTGTCACCACTTGGGGGCGATATTTAGCTAACAAACAAAGAGGGATTCCTGAGGAGAAACTGAAGTGGTGCGGAATGCACAGAAGCACCGCAGAGACTAAATCTGCCTCGTTGCTTCATTTCAAGATTTGGTTGAAAGAATCTTTCCAAAAACATCAGGGGGGGAGGGAGAAAGACGAAACAGCCCCCCTGCACCCTCCACCTAGAAAAATACAAAAACGTTCGCAGTTTGTCCAGAAAGAACCCACGTAGGCAAACATAAACCCTGGCACTGCTTTGTGCTGCAACACACAGACGCTGTATTTTGCAGCGAAGTCACCAAAGTTGACGCTTGACGGAGGTAAATATTGACTTTACGTGCCATAACTTGGACTTTTGACAAGGAGACAAAGCAGAAAAATTAATGCCGAGTTGGAAATCTGACAAGGAGACAAACGGGTGCACTGAGAGACCCGGGTTCCTCTCAGTCCGGCCTCCAGGCACGTCGTCGCAGCAGATAGAACGCACAGTCAACAGACCCAATTCAGCCAAAAAAGCTCCTTCAGTCCCTGGTGGCCTCCGACGCCACCTTCAAACCCTCAGGTAGCAGGCAGAGAACCAAAGCTGGAGAACCGCGTGGAGGCACCATGAGCCAAACTGATGGATTCCACTGCAGCACTGCTGGGTTTTTGGCTGGTAAGTGGTGTTGACTAGAGAGGGTCAGTGACGGAGCAGGTCGACAGTTTTGCGTTGGTGCATTTTGGTGACGCAGTGCCTACACTGCTCATCTGCACTTATAATTTTATTTTTTTTTTTAACTTTTCTTTTCACTTTTGTCACTTGTCTGTGAAGGCTCTCAGTCATCCAGGTCATCTTAACTGGACTTGTTCTGGTGATCTTGAAGACATTCCCACTTTTTTAAAATTCTTTTTTTCTTTATTCCAGGTAACGCACAATCACGTCGGCTTCTGCCACATTTCACTGGCATGTAACCTGACACGTGACAAATAAAAATCTTCGAATCCTCTGATATAATTTTTTCTCTAAAAATAAATAACATGCAGCAGGTGTGGAAATCATTCCGTCTACTGGCAGGTTCTCCCTCCTTCCCCCTCCGTCACCTACCGGGTGGTTTGGAGTTGACGGGGGAGTTGGGGTGGCGCGCTGCGTTGGCCATGCGCGGCCTCCTCCTCCTGAAGAAGCTGCGCAGGATGCCACACTTGAGGGACTCCAGCAGGGCGCTCTTCCCTGATCCAGAGTGACCAAAGAGCTTCAGCTTGATCCTGGGCTGCAGCGTCTGGGTGGCACGCAGCTGCTGGATGTAGCTCAGCTTGTGGTTGTCCTGAGGAGGGTGGAGCGACAGGTGTGATGGGAGTTTAGACTGTGTAGAAACCCCCCCCCCAAAAAAAATAAATAAATAAATGAGTTGGCAGCACGTAGCCTAACCGTCGCACAATCCTCAACAGTCTGCCTCCCTGCGGCTCAACGTGTCAGCAGGTTGACTTGGTTGAAAAAAAAACAGTTTGCAGCCAACAAGGTCAAAAAATTCAGTTTAGGTTTAGAACCGAGTTTTGTGTGTCGCGCAATGGCCGACTGAAGCAGCCGTGAACCTGCGCAGAGGAAACCAGAAGGAACATCAGCGTGTTGATCACAAGGTGTTTGAGCGACACGCTGGAGCCCAATCTAAACTGCCTGGATGAGTCGAGTCGAGCACACACACACACACACACACACACACACACACACACACACACACACACACACACACACACACACACACACACACACACACACACACACACACACGAGGTGAGGCGCTAAATTCACGCCGTTTCTGGGAGAAACGTCTCCCTCCGCACCTCACCACTGAAATAGAGCCCAGAGTGACGGCAGGGCATCGCACCCACTGCAGGCTTCTCTTTCACTGCAGTGCAAATCCAGCGTCAGGGTTTCACCTGACACACTTGCTGACAAGCTGGTGTGTGTGTGTGTGTGTGTGCGTGAGAGAGAGAGTGTGTGAATTACCTTTTTCAGCTTCCCCAGCAGAGAAACAATGAGCTCGTGCTGTTCGGAGAGGGCCAGGTCTTCAGCCGTCTTGCCGTCCTGACAGACAGACAGACAGACAGACAGAGGGAGGGTGAGCTAGACTCACCATGACGCCTCTGATTGTGATTCTTTTAATGAGCACACAGCCAAGCTGGTGGAAGTTGTTGTCAGTCCAGCTTGGTCCAGGTTCCAACATTTAGACACATCATAATCATACATGCAGACAGACACACACCATGCGTAGCCCGCCTCAGTGTTCAGAGTTCAGGATGTTGGTTGCAATTCGAAGAATCCAATCAAATCAAACAATTCCACGCTCGTGTCGAAAGCTGATGTTCAGCGGCGCTAATGTGATGATGACCCTTCAACAGACGCGAGCAGAGGAGCACCGACTAGTTGTCTAGTAAACCCAGCAGAGATCTCCCACTCATAACATTGTCATCATCGTCGTTACATAGCATGACTAGAGGCTGTTTATCACTCCGTCACTCCCCCTCTCCGTCCAGCACCAGGAGTGTCTTTATCTCTTTCTCTGGCCTTCCTCCTCCTGGACACCTCCACAGGCCTGCAGTCCTGACGGGGCTTCATGTCTCTTTCACAAACGCAGCCATCTGTCACTGTCCAGCTCTGGCTGCTTCTCCGCAGGGAGGGACAGAAAGAAAGGCAGCGACAGCCTGGAACGCCCACGCCAGCCTCTTACCATCACGGCAGAGGACCATCAAGAGGGTTCGCTGTGAAACGCACCGTGATGATTGGTTCCTCCTGAAAATCAATCCTAAACTGTATTGATTTGAATCGTCAATGGAATCACCTCCTTTTCTTTGTGTGCTCTTCACTGGAAGGTCACACACCTGTCAACCTGTTGTTCTGCTGCTCTGGTTGCTCAATCAGTCTGTCGTTGTTAAAAGGACCTCAAATCTCTCAATTCTTGACATCGCAGGGCAAAGGCATTGCTGCCAAAAGAATAATAATGATGATGATGATAATGAATAATAATAATAATAACAATAATAATGAAAGAAACTTTGTGTGAGGGTTAAAAGATCTCCTTTTCCAGCAGTTGAGATGCTTCCACCTTGCTACAAAGGTCAACCAGGCCTCTCTGATGCTTCTCCTCCCAGGTGAGTGACGGCAGGCAGCCAGGTGTTCACACTGCGCTCCGGGACCCACTCACAGCCAAGTCGGCTTGGATGGCCGGACGGCAGTGAATCATCGTCCCAGGCTGCTCCGTTAAAAGTCCCGGGATTAAAGACGCAGCCATAAAATATACGGGGCCTTTAATGAACCAATGAAACGACCACTTACTGCACTTAACTGAGAGTGGATTCACATGCAGATGGCAGAGTGTTACAACTCTTACTATCGCTGACTGGCGGATGGCGTGTGTGCCTTTTAAAAAGAGAGGAGTGACACCAGCTCATCTGTCGTGCGACTGTTTATATAATAGGGATGCAACGGTAGCGTTTTCCCACCGTTCGGTATCCATCACGATTTTTGGGCCACAGTACATTTTTGATGTCTTAATATAAAACTACTGATAGGCAAAGGCAACACTGTATTGTAAAAATAATGAAAAATACAGATATAATCAAACCACAAACTTTATTTTAAAAAACTGGTAGACACAGTCACCACCAGGGCGGCGTCGCAACACCAAAAAACAGCAGGAGCGGGTCAAATTATTAATAACTGTGGGACCAGCGGGTTGCCAAAAAGCCGCCCACCACTCGTCTGCGCCGCTGAGTGGATCTACCGGCACAACATGCAATTTTTGATCAATTTCGTGAGTGGCACAAACGTACCGAAATACTGTGGTTTGCCGCTGTGCATCCAACCGAACGGTTCGGTAAAATACCAACTACTGTTGCATCCCTATTATTCACTATGAAAGGCTGCTGATGTAGGTTAAGACCACGTCTGACTGCTTTGAGCAGTAAACACCAAAGGTGCGAGTCGCTGACCCCCCTCACCGACGCGCCACTCTTCCACAATCCGAGTCGGAGCAGAATAATCCCGCACGGTTAACCTCCCCGTCTCGGCCGGCCGGACACTGAATTATACATGGCAGTATGTGCCTCCCGGATTAAACATGCATGGCACATCAGCTGTCATACAATATTAACGGTTGGAGAATGCAGAGAGAGAAGGGGAAGCCTCGGCATCGAGCATCTGGAGGGAAGACAACACTGACAAAAAGCAACACGGAATATAAAATAGATAATGCAAAAAAACTGGCCACTGGCTGTAATGTAATACAACGTAATCAGTGATCTCTCATAGTCATATATATCTAACTGGAGAAATCCGGCAAAACGTATGTTAAATAAGTAAAAAAAAATATATGTCATCAAAAAGTCAGAACACCCCCCCAAAAATCTCTCCTAATACTTGAGACATAGAGCTTTAAAAAGTTCTTGAATCACACAAGGGTAAGAGTCTGCTCTGGGAAACACTTTGTCAAAACTTCTGAGCCATTTAAAGGGGGAAATTAATGCGTGAATTAGAGTTCAAGAGGTTAAATTAATTAGAATAATAAAAGGGAAAAAGCACAATAAGTCCTTTAAGCCTCGAGGCCTGGGAGAGATTGTGCAGCTCAGTTTCTGGAAGGTGGCGCTAATGATAAAAGTCTGTGAATTAAGAAGCCGCTTTTCTGTTTCTATGAAGACAAAACGCTGCTCACCAAATGGAGCAGAAAATGAACAGACGCCTTACAAAAAAAGTCTATGTTTTCAGAAGAGGAGATTTTAAACGTGGATACCACATCAACTATGTCCCATTATAGTCAAGACAACCTTCCTCAGAAGACTCTCAGAATTAAACCGAGTCTTGCTCCACTGTGAACAGCTGAACTCCATCATATGAAATCTATAAGAGAAGAAGCCTGACTTCATTGGACTTCATTGCACTCGAAACGACTGCCATTCGATCCATCAGCGGCCACCGAGGGACAAGAAGCTGTGATGACTTGGGGTAAAATGGGTAAAAAAAAAAAAAAAAGAAGAAGGCAGGAAGCAGCGCGGTGACTCACGTGGGTGACGGCCTCTGTGTTGGCTCCGGCCAGGCACAGGTGACGGACCACCTCCAGGCTGCCGTTGTTGGCGGCCAGGTGCAGAGGAGTTCTGCCGTACTGGAGCAGAGGAAGGGGAGACATTCAGGAGAGATGAGTTTATTCACTGACTACCTGAGGGACGGTGACACAGCTGAGTCAATGCCGACCACACATTTTAAGGAAGTATAAAAAAAAAAAAAACACGATGAAAAAGAAAGAAAGAAATTCATTTCAAAATGTGGCCTCCTGTTAGGATACAACTACAAAAAATTGACAAAAAACAATCAGTAATCAATCAATTTCAATCAATTCCCATCTATCCATCCATCCATTCATCCATCCATCCATCCATCTTCAATCCCATCACAGCTGGGGCTCTGCTGGAGCCTCTCCCAGCTGTCATAGGGTGAAGGCAAACAGCCCTTCACACTCACACACACACACCTACAGACAATCTAGAGTTCCCAGTTCACCTCACATGCATAGTTTTGGACTGTGGGAGGAAGCAGGAGAACATGGAGAGAACCCACAGACACATGGAGAACATGGAGATAAATCCCACAGACACATGGAGAACATGGAGAGAACCCCACAGACACATGGAGAACATGGAGAGAACTCAGCAGACACATGGAGAACATGGAGAGAACCCAGCAGACACATGGAGAACATGGAGAGAACCCACAGACACATGGAGAACATGGAGCGAACCCCACAGACACAGGGAGAACATGGAGAACATGGAGCGAACCCCACAGACACATTGAGAACATGGAGAACATGGAGAGAACCCAGCAGACACATGGAGAACGTGGAGAAAACCCAGCAGACACATGGAGAACATGGAGAGAACCCACAGACACATGGAGAACAGTGAGAACGTGGAGAGAACCCAGCAGAGACAGGGAGAACATGGAAAGAACCCAGCAGACACATGGAGAACGTGGAGAGAACCCACAGACACATGGAGAACAGGGAGAACGTGGAGAGAACCCAGCAGACACAGGGAGAACATAGAGAGAACCCAGCAGACACAGGGAGAACGTGGAGAACGTGGAGAGAACCCAGCAGACACAGGGAGAACATGCAAACGCCACACAGAAAGACCCCAGGAATCAAACCCACAACCTTCTTGCAGTGAGGCGGCAGCGCTAACCACCACCGTTTGTCGCCCTCAATCAATTCCCATTTGTCAAAACTACACTGAGTGTGCATCCTGCAGCACTCCACCGTGTCAGCCCCTCATCTTTCCTTGCCAGCGTCTCCAGCTCACAGCCAAGACAGATACATGCACATATTCAGACACAGCTGGCTGCTTCAGATAAGCTTGGAGAGGAAAAAAAAGGGGGGTGGGGGCGTTCAGATACTGAAAATAATGAATAAATCACAACATCTCCAGCGACGCAGCGTGGAGACGAGCTGCCAGAGTGTGAGGGGAGCCGCTGTCTGACGGTGGAATAAAGCAGAAAGTGGTGGATGGTGTTGGAATGGCGTGTGAAAAGTGTGGGAGGCGGTGGAGCCTTGCAGCAGGATGGTGCTTCAGTTTAGAGCAGGTACACCATGGAGCCACCACCTGCAGCAGCAGCAGTTTAGAGCAGCTACAGCAGGGAGCCACCACCTGCAGCAGCAGCAGTGCAGCTGGATGGAAAGAGGTTGACGGTGGTGGTGGCCAAGAGGCAGTTTATGAACCCATTAGTTTGGATCACACAGCAACAATCCTGTGGGTGCATGCATTAATCCCTTTAATCCCTCCTGTGTGTGTGTGTGTGTGTGTGTGTGCGTGTGTGTGTGTGTGTGTGTGTGTGTGTGGGTGTTTGCTTTCTATGTTTATTTATCTCTCTGTCTGTCTGACCTGTAATAGGGCTGGATTTTGGCACCAGTCAGACAGTTTAGTCTACATGGGTGTAAAAACACCTAGTACACGCGTGAGTGTCAAAACAACACAGCTAAACACTCTGGCAAACACGGCAGCGACCTACTTCTACTCTTACTGTAGTTTAGAAAAGAACAAAACAAAAACATTGTCATCGTCTAAAATGTAACTGTAACTGTGCTGTAAAAACAAGAAATAAATAAAATTAAATTAAATTTAATTAAATTAAATATACCCTAACAGTCAAACGTTTGGATACATACTTCTGATTTAATGGGTTTTCTTTCATTTTCATGACTATTGATATTGTAGATTGTCACTCAAGGCATCAAAACTGTGAATGAACACATATGGAATATGTATTAAACAAAAAAGTGTGAAATAACTCAAACAAGTTTTATATCTTAGATGAACCAGAATAGCCACCCTTCATATAAAACATATATATAAAATAACATATATAGGTATTTAACTTTTTTTTTCTTTTGCTAAATTAATCCACATATCTTGGTCATATATTCATCTTAAGATGACTTCAGTATGTATCTACAGTGTAGAAAGTAGTCAAGATAAAGAAGAAACCGATGTGTCCAAACATTTCCACTGATAGCACCAAAGAAACTGGGTCAGAACCCTGAAGAACACCTGTATCCACTCTCTGATCAGCAGCTAAAAACGCATTTTTGCGATGAGCAAAGATAGTGATTTATACCACTTTTTAACCCTACAAAGAACCAATGGAAGGCCACCAAAGCCCATGAACCCTCATCAGGGTGTTGGTTCTGGTGCTGACCTTATTGGGAAGGTCCAGGGCGCCGCCGGCACCACAGATGGCTGTGACCACGGCCAGGTTGCCGTCCTTGCAGGCGATGTGCAGCGGCGTGTTGCCGTGGCGGTCCTGCTGGTCGGCGTGGCAGCGGTGGTCCAGCAGGCAGCGGACCACCTCCACCTGGCACCTCCGCACCGCCAGGTGCAGCGCCGTGTGGCCGTCCTGCAACAACACACAGGGACAGCAGGACATTATTTTCTCTCTAGATACTATCTATAAAACTATACTATCTAATACTAATACCAACTATAAAAGCAGTGGGCTTGGCGGAGGTGTGTCTCACCTTGTCGCTGGCCTCCAGGTGAGCTCCGTGCTCCACCAGACACTGCACGATGTCCACGAAGCCCCGAGCAGAGGCCGTCAGCAGCGGACTCTCGCCCTCGCGGTTCTTGGCGTCCACGTGGCAGCCGGCCTGGCAGAGCGCCACCGCCACCGCTGAGTAGCCGTGCCAGGCGGCGCAGTGCAGCGGCGTCTCCTGCTCCTGCTCAGGTAAACAGGGGAAAGAAAGGCAGCAAAGGTTTTGGTTTTTGCTGCTGGTAAGAACAAGAAGCGTGAGCTTGGCTGCGGGTACGAAGCAGGGCGACGGCGCCCACTCACCCGGTCGGCCAGGTCTGGGTTGGCCTGGATGCTGCACAGGTAGCGAACCACGTCCACGTTGCCGTAGCGAGCTGCCACGTGAAGAGCGGTTTCTCCAGACTGTAGAGGACCATCAGGACAGGAGATGCACACAGTCAAGCAAGATAATTTAAAGACATCAGGAAAATTTGTATTAGTTCTTCTACGCATCTAGACACCTCTTTGGAAGTCTGATCAAATGACGACAACACTGCGTACCATGTTTCCCCAACAGGCGGCGCTACTACCCTCATGATTGGAGCAACAACAAGTGTTAGGTTGTAAGAAACGCTATCCAAGCAGCAGTTGGACATACATGTCTGGAAGCCACTTTGTCCACCTCTTGTCATTGTAGAGGTCAAAGGTCACTTGTATTAATCTCGTGATGTCTGAATAAATTAGTTATTAAAATATTTATGCAACTTTTTTCTTTGCCCGATGTGTGTATACATGATTTGGGCTGACTCTGCATAAATGCAGTTGTGTAAAAGAAAAAAGTTGCAGTGTCATGCTGATACATATAATATGCAAATATTTGGACGTCTTGGGAAATCACAGCTGCAAACAACGACGACGACGACGACAACAATGGGACGCTGAGGCTATTTTCTCTGTTTCTCTCTTACTCCGTTCAGCCGTTCCTGCGACGAGCCGCTAGCTCGACCTGCTCGACGGAGCCGAGCGTTCATTAGAAAGAGGAGGCAGCTGCAGCCGACACCCACCGCCAGGTCTCTCTCTCTCTGTCTCTCTCTCTCTCTGTCTCTCTCTCTCTCTCTCTGTCTCTCTCTGTCTCTCTCTCTCTCTGTCTCTCTCTCTCTCTCCCTCCCTCTCTCTCTCCCTCTCTCTCTCCCTCCCTCTCTCTCCCTCCCTCTCTCTCTGCCTCTCTCTCTCTCTCTCTCTCTCGAATTAAAAGTGAAGAAGTGAGGCTGGATGGTTTCCTTATCTCACTCTCTCTCTCTGTGTCTTCCAAAAGCATCCCCCCTTTGAGGCCTCAGCAGACGCCTCAGCCTGTGATTTGCAGTGTAATAAAGCCAGACGCAACTTTAATGTTCATTTCACACAAACTAGATTGCCATCCCAGAGCCCTGACTGACGACTGAGGTGTGTTCTGGTCTCGGAGGACTCGTCGTTCACAGGAGGGAAAACTGGCAGCACGCACCAGGTTCAGGAGGTGGGAAAAAGGATTTTTTTTTTTTTGGGGGGGGGGGGGGGGGGTTGCTTTGATTTCTCAAAGAAAGCAAACAAAAAAATAAAATGGTCATGCGGACGAGGGAGGCAACACCGGCAGCAACCGATCTTCCTTAGCAGCAGAGATCTGTTTCTATAGCAACAAGCCAGTAAGAGAGCTGATAAAAGCGAGAGCGACCGCTGGTCTTCTGCCCAGGTTCTCCTCCTGGTGAGAGAGAATCTCTGTGTGTATCAGAGCATTTGGGGGGAAATGAAACGGGGCGCTCCTCCAGAGGCAGCGCTGGGCGAGGAGGGAGTGCGAGAGACGCGCTGAGAGACGGACCAGTGTACAAGGGCAGGAGTGACACACCCTCGTCCTTCACCTTATCTTGGACGTCCAGAGGACACGTCTTCCCGTGGAGGAACTTCAGGGTCTCCACGTGGCCGTGTCTGGCTGCGTAGTAGATAGCGTTGGCTCCGCTCTGAGGTTGGAGGAAGAGGAGGAGGAAGAAGAAGAAGAAGAAGAAGAAGAGAAATTCCAGGATTTATTCCTGACCTTTCATAGGGAATCACCCTGAGACTGCAGCAACTACGAGTCTAGCGCCTGTCTGCTGAGGAGCGTTGCACTACTGCACTGAAGTGCTGGCAAACACCTCCACTGTGTTCTGGCTGATGGAAAGGATGGAGCGACACGTACAGCTAGATAATAATAATAATAATAATAACAACGATAAGCAACTTTTTTGTCATTTACAACAATAAATCCATTCAATGGAAGACTAGAGAAATGAAATGCATGGCTCTCGTGTCGTGGCTCTCTGTGATGTCTCAGCCAGCAGGTTCGGATGGTTCTTGTGGAGAAGAGACGCTACTCCCTCCCTCCGTCCCTCCCTCAGTCCATCAGACAGTCTTTACCTTGTCGTTGGCGTGGATCTCTGCGCCCTTCCTCATCAGCACCTCGATGATCTGGATGTTGCCACAGCCGGCTGCGATCAGCAGCGGGGGGGTGCCATGCTGCCACACACACATACACACACACTCAGATTTTCAGCAACCAAAACACTCCATCCATCTGCTGCTGCTTAGGACCCTCTAGCACATTATAGAACCCACTGTGGCGCCACCAGTCATACAGTTGCCCACCCCTGGTTCTAGACAGCACAATGGTGTGCGCCCACCTTGTTGGGCTGGTTGACGTCGTAGCTGTTGAGGGAGCCCAGCAGGTGCGTCAGGCCGGGCACGTTGTCGTCGTTGATGGCGTGGATGATGGCCTTCATCACAAAGGAGTCTTCCTCATCCTGGAGCAGAGCAGCACAACATCACCAGGAGGTGGGGACAGTGGGCCCCTCCTGCTGCTCACAAGATGACCTAATCCTGTGAATTCTTTTCATCACACGCCCAACACCACCACCACCTCCACCACTGCCACTGTCCCCCCTTAAGTCCCTCTTTCATCTCTCCTCATGCATTAACAGGGAGAGAAGCAGCGGTGGATCAAAACACGTCCAGCTATTTTTGCTGGGCCAGCGACCCGCTGACCTGCACCTGGACAGCGACGGCGCTGCTCTGCTGCACCGAGCGAGGCCAGGAGGAGACGGGGGTGGGGGTGGTGGTGGGTGGGGGGGGCGGGAGGCGAGGATGATGTGCAGCGGTGTGTGTTCATCCTAGCGTGATGCTGCAGAGACATTCCTCCACATCAGCCTCCCGCTGGGCTATGTCGCTGCTGAATCACCTCGCAGTACTGCACAACGGCCCGCTGCCTATTCTGCTCACAGCCAACTTGTTCTGGCAAATGTTGGTTTTGTTCACTCTCTCCATGTGAACATTTGATATTCAGGGTTTTTCTATGCAACCGTTAATTATCAAAATGAACATCAAGGAGAAAAACCTTTTTTTTTTTTTTTCTGAACTGGCTCAGTTTTTAATCATAAAAATTTGAAAAGGTCCTGTCAATTATTATCTCTATTTCTCATCCTGCATGATTAATTATTCAGAAGCAACAGATTTTTGCATGATCCTGCAGAAACTCCAGCTGCGAGGCTATGCCATTTGTGACATCACAAAGGGATGATTCTAAAAAAAAAAAAGGTAGAGCACACAAAACAACTGATGACAGATACAGATTCTTATTTTCTTCATTTAAACACTAGAAATGCATCATTTATTCACTCTCGGGGCTTGCAAGTTGTGTCCCCATTGTACCGTCAGCTGCAGCGGTACTTCTACTATCTGACTGCAGGGGGTGCAGCATGGTGGGTTCTACCTGTCAGGTCATGTGCAACATGAGGAAGTGATAGGACCTGGCCTTGGCCTGGCCAGAAAAACACAACTCCTCTGTAAATGGTTAACCCTTTAACGGCAGCTTTGCCTCTTGGCTCTCCAGCATCAAAACACAACTACTAAGTTATGTCTGCTGCGGCTGTAGCGTTGGGGGCAGTTTTTCAGTTTAGATACTGCTGAGATCTGGAAAATTCCGATTGCCGGACCTGTGTGCAGCAGTGTTGGGGGTCAAAAATCAAGGAAATAGCAATGGACAAAGGAGTGTGGTTATTGAACCTCCCTTTCAAGCTTGCTTGCGTTCTGTTCACCGCATCTTTGTTTTCACTACAAATCCACCGTCGTTATTTTCTCTGCTGAGGTGACTGCTGCTGACTGGACTTACCAAGGTGTCGTCGCTGCGCGCCACACTGATGTTGCTCCTGGACAGGAAGGAGCGGGACAGGCGGTTGCATAAGGAGATCAGTCGGACGGATTGCTGGGGGAGAAAATAAATTTTTTTAATATTCTCATGAGTGAGGAGAAGAAGTAGAATGTCACGCGAGACCAGAGCATGACCAAGTAGCAGGTTGTGGCTCTATTTAGGTTTTCATTTCACTCAGGGTGGAACACTGGGATTTCCCCATCCATCCATCCATCCATCCATCCATCCATCAGGGTGTTGGGGGTCTGCTGGAGCCTCTCCCAGCTGTAATAGGGTGAAGGCAGGGTGACACCCTGGACCAGTGGCCACTTCATCACAGGGCCACATAGAGGCCAACAACCATTCACACTCACACACACACCTACAGTCAATTTAGAGTTTCCAATTGACCTCACATGCATGTTGTTGGAGAGTGGGAGGAAGCCGGAGAACCTGGAGAGAACCCAGCAGACACAGGGAGAACATGCAAAACTCCAGGCCCGGAATGGAACCTGCGACCTTCTCGCTGTGAGGCGACAGCGCCGACCACTGTGCCGCTGCGTCGCCTCATTCAGCAGCAAACCAAACCAAAAACCCTGAAGCTAAGCAGCCATCGTTCCACATCACTAAGAGAAGATGAAAATGTGACAGAACAGTCGCTGCACGTAGCTGCGGCCGGCAGCAGAGCTGGGTCAGCTGTGACAAACACAAACAGACAAGCAGGAAACAGCCAGCAAGCAGTGCAGGCAGGCAGGCAGGCAGGGAGTTTGGCTGCTTACAGCCAGCCTGCAACAGTCGTGGTGACACCCAGTTTGAGACCGTTTCTTCTCTCACTCTTTATTAGGCGGCCAAAGGGTGATGGGTCAGGAAACGTGATTTGCTGCTGACTGGGTTCAGCAGGACGCTAACCTGCCAACCCAGAGCTCCAGCTCAGAATGAAGTGGAGCTGGAGCAGAAAGACGCACCCCCCCCCACCCCAAGCCCAAGCTTACTTTCCATTTCCTTCGAGCTGCGAACTTCTTGAACTTTTCCATGTTGACGGCCGACTCCTTGCGGCTCAGCGCTTGCTGGGTGTCTTTTGGCTGGTTACCACGTGTTGCAGCAAACAAACACAAGAGAGGATGAGAATCACTTGGCAAAGACACATTTGAAACAGCATCACTGGCTACAACCATTAATACTCCACCCAAACCATTAAATGTCAGCTTTAATTATTGGGGAGAAGTGATTTCTTTTTTTAATTTAAAATACATGTATAGAGAGATCAACCTTAATCCAGGGATGGTGGAGGCTGTCCTGAATCGTCATCCTCCTCCTGCAGACATTAAGACATAGAGCAGTTTTTAAACCAGGGAGATATTTTCCAAGTTTTACCAGTGAGTAGAGTGTATGGTCTGTTCAGTGCGGCAAGACTTTAGCATTGGCTTAAAGAGGCTGAGACACTTATACTACACTAATTAAAACCCTAGAAATTGGACACACTGAAAAAGATGGGTAATGAAAAAAAAATGGATAAATGTTTCAGTCAATCTCTGAAGTGGAGGCTGAAATGTATCAATCACAATCTGAAGCTTTCGATGTTGATCCTTCACAAGAGGAAAACTTCAAACATCTCTGGTGCGACGCCTAAAATGCGACGCTGCGTCTGCAGAGGAAGAACATCATCTTGATAAAAGAGGACACGGTTAATTAACACAGTGTATTTAATGAAGAGCGGTGGACGGGCTGGGTTGCTGCCGGGCAGAGCAGACGCCACATCCTCTGTTAGAGCTGCTGGAAACTGAGGATCAGGACAACAGCTTGTTTTTGTTTTATAAGCGAAGCAGTGCTGCAGCAGAGGGGAAACTGACACTTCCTGCCGTCTACGTTCCGCTCACCACAAAGTCCCAGTTTCTGTTCCGCACTCACGGACGGACCTTCCAGCCCGAGCAGAAGCCAGCCAGAGTGAGTCCACTCTACTCTGCTCTACTCACTCAATTCAGGCACTCATTGCTTGGATGTGAGCATGGACAAGTCATTAGGGGGAACTTTTTGAAACTTCCAGCCTGGAATCTTGCAGGCTGAATGGATCTCTTCCCGCTCACGACCTGGATCAATTACCTTCTTTGAGGCGCAGCTTGGACAAACTCATGTCTCTACTCACTCTCAGTTTAAAGCAAGCCTCGTCCTCACAAACCTTTTTATCAACCACACCCATTGTATTCACCCCAAAGCAACCCCCCATCGTCACGAACACCCAATTGTTTTGAAGAAACGGGAGACTCGTAGTGTCTTTAACACATGTGGCTGCGGCTATTCAGTTTCTGAAGTGGGGGAGAACCACTAGCACTCTTTTGATGGTTTTGTCCGTTTCCAGTTTCCCTCCGACATACTTTGGGTCCTTCACGAGCAGCCTCGCTATGAAATCTTTGGCCAGGACGCTGGTGTTGCTGAAGAACTCCTCGTCAAACGAGTAGTCCACGGCCGAGACGTTGGCCAGGGTCTCCTGCTTGTTGTCGCCGAGGAAAGGAGAAGCACCGCTCAGGCTGCAGGAGGGGACAGAGGAAGACACCAGCGGGACGAGAGTGTCAGCTCACAGGGCACAACATGACCGAAAGCACATTCACTGTCCACCAACTGAAGGTTGGGATCTGGTGAGACCAGTTAATAAAACTAACTCATCCATCACTCATTGGTTTCGGGTCTCCAAAATAAAGCAGGTGCTGCGATCTCACAGCACAACATCTACTGGTGACTCATTGTTGTTTTGTTTCGTTAATGTTTGCTGTCAAACTAAAAGTGTCATCAAAACACTGGACATTGGGCAGCTTTTGGTTTAGAGTGCAGATATTTGAATGCCTTTTAAAAAGCTCTTAATTGAACTCTGTATCGATAAAGAGGCATCTCGCAAAAGTGTCATGGAAACACGTGTTTCACATTTACACGTCAGTGTGACTGAAAATGCTGCAATATTTTTTTTACAAGTAATCAAAGAGAAAAATATAACAACCATTCTGGTCAGCAAACAACATTGGAAATGCAGATTCATCGCAATATGTTTTCTCCCTCCATTCTCCTCAAAGTGGCGTCTGAGAATTGCGGCCGATGCGCTTCACACCATTCAATGAAAACACCTGCAAATTGCTTTTATTTCGCGAAAAACTGTCATGACAACGCAGCTACAGATGCTACTGAACGGGAAAAAAAGTGTGTTTAGTCAAACAATTCAATCATCTCTGACATCCAATAGTGACCCGCTAACACTGTTTACGATTCATGTAACACTCTCACTTAACGCTCAGAATGTTTAAACAAACGCTAATCGGCATTTTCTTTGTTCCACCGAAACCCCTTCCGCTGATCAGTGCCTGCGGCTAATTAAAATGCCAGCTGGTAGGGATGGAGAGAGTAGAGGGAGGAGGAGGAAGGAAGAGAAAGAGGGAGGGACCATCAAGGTCAAAATATGAACGTGTGTGAATTTATCAAGAGTACAAGGAGCAGCTGCTGGCAACAAACATGTAATTAAGGCCACTGTTCACCAGGCTGGGCAGCAACACCAGCAGGAAGATGTTTGCGTGGACGGATCAGAACCACTGCCTCATCAAGACGCCTCCCGAAGGAGACGCAAAGACTTCTGTGGGCACAATTATAATGCTGATACAGGCGCTAATGACGCCTTCACAATGCGCTTTTTCTCAATGCTCCAATAAGTTCTTATCGCTCTGGCAAGAGATCGATGTCTGACAAGAGCTGCAGCCATCCCATGATCACCGCTCATGGAGAACCCGCGGGTCATGAGTTTGGAAATTCTCCCTGAGAATGCCGAACCAACAGTTCTATTACAGGATAGTGAAAAAAAGAAAAGAAAAAGAAATAAAGAGAGGAGCAGTAAATGCAACTTGCGGTTTCTGGGATCCGATCACGGACGGATCTATGTTCTGCTGTGCCGACTGTGCAGGACTGTGACAGCTGTGTGGGTGGGCGCGAGCAAAGACAGCGCAGGTGCACCGACAGCACGCACCGACAGCACGCGCCTCCAGCACGCGCCTCCAGCACGTTACAGCGCCGAGAAGACCAAAAGCACTGCTTGTTTTCCATTACGTAATGATGAAACACTGGGATTTAACAGGTTATTTTCCCCTCTTTTACCTGGTGGTGTTATTTTTGAGGGGCTCTCCACATGGTTTCTGTGGGCCGGCTAGAGCGGACATTGTGGCCCGGCCTTGTGTAGGCGTCTCTTCTCTCTGAGCGGTGAGAGTGTGTGGGAGCTCAGCAAAACCTTGATGCTGGGCACAAATAAGAAAAGAAAAAAAACCCAGAGGACGGCGGCATTGTGGAGGGCGCAGCAGCAGTTGATCTGTACTTGGCCCGGGGGCGTGAACTCTTCTTCTGCTGCTGACTTCAACTGAGCTGACGTGCCAGCCATCTGTGGCTGCCGAGGGAGAAGCCTTGGGGAGTCTGCGACTCTGCGCTGGTACAACGTACAAGTGTGGAAGTGGCGGCCCATGCGAAAACCAATTAAAGCTTTATTGTCGCATGCAAGATCTACAGGTGGGACAATAGAAAGATACAATGTCGGCCCTTGCAGGGGTAAAACTTTTAATCGTTTCCTAATGCTACACCAGTTTTTCTCCACGTAAAAAATACTTTGCCACTTCCACGTGACATGATGTTCATTGTCGAGAGAAGTGTGTGAGAAAAGCGTAAGAATTAAGTCGAAATTAAATAAGAATTTCCCTTTGAGCAGAAGAGAAGTGTGCATTACTCATAAAGCCTGTAACCTTTTCTCCTTCCTCATTTCTCATCATGGGGAAACCAACAATCAGCCTTTTCAACTGCAGTCCGGTACAATCGAACCACAGGCAGATCTATACAGAGATGATGGACGCGCCTGACTGCTGCTATTTCACTCCACTCTGCTTTAGTGCAGCAGTTTGGCCAAAAGGCCTAAAGTGTGCATAATGACATTGCGGCAGTATTGTCATTGTGATATTGCAGCTGAAGCAGCAGTAAAAACACAATGACAGGCATGGCAGGCTATTGCACTTTGCAACTCCTTGCAGCTAAACTGATCGATGGAGTCAAATTGCCTCCTTAATCTTGATTTTATTGATTTCATTCTTTAAAATGGTATCTCAGAACTCCTCATCTGTGTTCAGCACTATGGATTCACTCTGTGCCTGAAATGTGCCATAAAGAAATAACCAACCGTATTCAGGCTGTTCAAAACAAACAACCTTGGCAAGCTGACCCCCCCCTATATGTCTTCGCCCAGGGCTCTGGTGAGGCAGTGCAAGCATGAAGCTGTTAGAAGGTCAAAGGTCAATGTGCGTTTCTGATCCGTGCATGTTGCATATACTTCATTGTAACCAGAAGATAGAGATACTTACAGGATGTAGGTGATCACGCCGACACTCCTGAGGAGAGGCAGAGTCAAAAGAGAAAAGAAGGTTTTTAATATCAAGTCATTTGATAAGATGATGACTTGATTCATATGGATGCCAACAGCACATTATATATGACGCTGGTCTGTGGAGCAGATAAGAGTTTTTGTTGACTCACCACATGTCTGCCTCCAGGCCCAGAGGTTCATAGTTGACCACCTCTGGAGCTGTAAGGTGAAGAAAACACCAATGGCTGCTCAGTTTTTTTCCCTTAATTTATTCTTTCTTTCTGACGTGTATTTTATTGGATTCACAGATTTTTTTTTTTGTTATATTCATCGGTGTTGTTGTGCTGCTTCTGAAAGTCACACCAGCTTGGATGTGTAATGAATCTCTTCTTTTCTCCAGTCGGATGTGTGAATAAGTAACAGTGGGAACGTTTATTTCCCATCAAATGTTAACCAAAAAGAATCTCTGTGTCGCTGCCTCTTTTTCATCTCGGGATAAAAGTGTTGGTTTCTGGAGGGTCACAGAGGTTTTCTGTTTTTCATTCATAATGCGAAGCTGCTCCACTGACTCTGGGATGAAAACAAAAACATTCTGATGGTGGACATAATACATCTCGAAAAAATGTATTTTTTTTTACATTTTTTTTAAGCAACTGTTTAGTCAAACTTTCGGAGGTTTGCAGGCATTTAAGTGAATGCTTAACGTCACAGTATGAACCCAGCAAATGTGCAGTTCGTGGCAGATTCATTTCCTTGCTGGTCTCACCAATGGAGCTCTTTGATACAACATTTTCAACTTTTCAGACTGAGCCGACTCGGCTGATTTGTAACAGGACTGGGCTTCGCTTTCAGCCCTGACTGTGTGCTGGGACCAGGGAACAGGGGAGGCTGGCCGTCCTCCCAGGCAAAGGGCTGAGTGAGAGAGACGGGACCCGAAACGCTGACATCTCTGTGACTGAGTGCATGTGTTTGAGTTGGCAAGAAGTAGCACTTCTGATCATCTCTGGCTTATTAGCGGCTCTTTCCCCTCCTCTCTCACTCTCACACTCTCCCGCTCTCTCTCTCTCTCTCTGCACATTTCTCTCTTTCTCCCTCTCTCTCACTCTGTCCTTGTGGCACATTTGGCACCTGTGTTCACGATACGTAACCGCTGGGATGCAGCCAGGAGAACAGACAGGGCGGCTTTCAGCGTGAACACATGCTAATGGGTGTGAACCTGTTCGACAAATCATTAGAGAGGACGGAGGGGGGGGAAAAAATAAAAAAAACAACAACCCAGGAAGGATGAACTGGCACGATGTTTCGGGAGCGCAGACAAAATAAAACAAAGTCAAATAAAAGAGGAACTCACCCACAAACTCAGGAGTTCCAAAAATGTTTTTAAAATCGTTGCCGAAATCGATCTTGTGCGCGAGGCCAAAGTCGATGATCTTGATGCGCGGGTGAGGCACTGAGCGGTTCAGCAGCATGATGTTCTCCGGCTGAATAACACACAAACAAATAAAAAACAAAAACAGCAAAGTTAGAATGTGGCCAAAAAAGAAGACACAGATGTGGAGTGACAAACCTGACACTGAAAGCAATGAAACGTTGTTTTTGTTTTCAATCAACTCCATCGGGAAGAGATCAGACGACTTTAGAAGGTCAGCAGAAATCAAGACAGACAGAGGGACGAAGACAGCAGGACAGACAAACACAGGAAAGCTCCGGCAAGAAGGAGAACCAATCAGCACCAGTCGAACCCGTCCAGGAGGAGGAAGGAGGGAAAAGGACGGTGCGTTAGACGAGCCAAGGAAACAGAAGAGTCACATTCCTGAGAACACAAAGAGTCCCTGGGGCAAAGACTCCGAACCTCCAAACCTCTGAACCTCCAGCGTCCAGTGCGACGCTGAGACGGAGGGTGTAGGGAGCGACAACAACGGGAGGTTGTGGGGAAAACGATGACAAACCTCCGACACACACACAGCCGTTTTTGAGCTGACCTTTGTAATGAGAATTAAAAGAACGGCTCATACACTACAGGAGTCCCACGTTTCATATGATGTTGTATAGTTTTTGAACTCTCAAGAAATCAGTGCAGTTTGGCCATTGATGCGGTTTGTTCCATCACTGTTTCACTTTAGATGTTCAGCAACATGAAAGAGTCTGTTCAGTCATGGCATGTCAAGGCTTCCACCAGATACACAAAAAAACTGACACGACAATAACAACAAAAATAACTGTGGGACAATTATTCATAAATGGAACCTCAACAGAAAAGAAAAATTGAAAGGAAAAAAAATATCACCGTCTACCTTTAGAGCAGTGCCGAAAGTCGTTCCACCAAAACAAAATATTGAATTGGAGCCACTTCCAGCCAGGCAGTAAGAGCCACAGCCGATGTTCAGACAGACGGCAGCTACTTGGTAAAAAGCTCCAGCATTGATCAGACTATTGCAGACGGAGCGCAGAACCCTGATGTACGATGGTTCTGTCTAACTGCTCGCTGAGCGGGAAGAGCCCCGATGTCTGGCTGCTTCCTTTCAGAATAAGACGCCTGGTGTTTAGCATTAAGTGGACAACAGGTCGATGGCCATCGATCGGAACTACAGCCGAGGAAAAACAACGCAGCTGCAAAACAAAAAAAGGATATTTGAGAAGCTGGAAAATTTCATTGCGATCGCGCTTGTGCATAAGTTTTATTCCTGGAGATGGTATTGTGTACAATGAATGTCAATTATTTTCGAAGAGATCGAAGCAGCCTTGATGGAGTGAAGTTGCACGGTGCACTGCATGAGCGCAAGAGAGAACAACTGAAGATTCTGACTGAAAAAGCCATCTGTGATGCTCATTTCAATAACAGTGAAAAGAGCTCAAACAAGCAAAACCGAAGGGTGATCAAAACCTTTCACTTCTTCTTTTTTTTTCTTTGACTTTTTGACCTGAGGCAGACGCCGTACCTTCAGGTCGAAGTGAGCTATTTGCTTGGAGTGCAGGTAGAAGACCCCATCCAGGATCTGCTTGAGGAACTGAGTGGCCTCCTCCTCGCTCAGCGACTCCTTCTCTGCCAGGAAGTCAAAGAGCTCCCCGCCAGCCACGCTGCACAGGAGGAGAGAAAGAGAGAGAGAGAGAGAAAAGGAGGGAAGGAGATAATTAAAACAGAGGGATCAGTCAGATTAACGCCAGCTACAAATCCCTGCTGGCTGGATGAACCGAGCTGCTGTAATCTAATCATCTGACGCGGCGTCGCAGTGTGACCAGTTCACAACCCTGGTGAGGAAAAATCCTACAGCTCAGGACACGCAGGCGGCTCGTCGTCGAGGAACAAAAACATTTGTCACCAAACTACATTAGTGTCTCAACGTTTTTCCTCTCTGCATTGAACTACGACGACTGTGCAGAAATAATTACTAAAGTTTACTAATTAAGTTTCCGCTTGGCGACAGAATGTCTTGCGAAAAAGGTCAGAAGTGATAATTAACTAGACGCACTAAATGTCACTCGTGTTTTCCCCAAAATTGAAAAGTAGAAACACTTGTCTGTGTCTGTGTAATTAAATTACCAATGACATCAACGGCCCTGCATGGGCAAGCAAAAAAAAGACTCATTTGAAAGTTTTATATGAAAAGTTTAAAAAAAAGAAAGCAATTAAAAAATATCCATCACGAGGATTAAGTCAGAATACACTGTGGTAATTACGGTTAACAATAAGAAAATAATGTAATCAATGTCAGTGCTTGTTCTGTGACAACAAGGTGTCACAACTTTGTGATCCACATACTGAGGTACTAGTGTCACCTGACCAGCAACTCCAGTATTTATGCAAATATAAATATTATATAACTATTTTTAGCAAATAAAAACACAACATACATGAATCATTGTTGGGGACCTTAAAAATGGGTATGTTTATGTGTAAAGTAAAAGATCTCCATTGAAACAGTGAGTGAGGAGGACTGAGCAGAGGAGAGAGGAAGAGAGAGAGAGCACAGAAGTGTAATTATAGCTCATCAGCAGCAGTTCACTCAACCAAATACACTTAAAGACTTGACAACAAGGACGACTCCCATTTAAACTGCCTCTCTCCCTCCCTCCCTCCTTCCCTCCCTCCCTCACTCACTCACTCATTAGGACACACTGAAGCACAACACATCATGTGTTTATCTTGTATCACACAAAGTGCAATCCTGCACTCTGGTGCGTGCACGCACATAAACACACATGTAGATGTGAGTCCCTTTAGGGTGGAAACGGCCGAGCAGCTGCACAGCTGGGACCCTGCACCCGCCCATCTGCATATTTATAATGTAAATAGCATCTCCAGTAAAGCGCGCGCGCACACACACACACACACACACACACACACACACACACACACACACACACACACACACACACACACACACACACACACACACACACACACACACACACAAACGATGATTAATGTATGCTGTGTTTTCATTTGCTTAAATAAGTATTTATACTTATTAATACTCAGCATTAATACTGGATTTCCTGGTCAGGAGGTACCAGTACCTCAGTATGTGGATCAAAGATGTGACACCTTGTTGTCACGGAACAAGCATTGACATTGACATTGACTGCATTATTTTCTTCACACACATGCGAGCGCACACACACATGCACACACGCAGGGTGGAAACGTCGCTGTTTGACACATTGCCCTTTTTCTGGCTCCCAGCCAGCTGGACACTGTATCAGGCCAAAGGTCTGGAGGAGGAGGAGGAGTAGGAGGAGGAGGAGGAGGAGACACAGTGGTGAAGGCGGTGAAACCTGAGGGGCCAATACTGTTAACATCCACGTGCTGTGGACTGTGGAACACAACATTACATCACACACCACACCTTCAGACTGGGGACCAAAACAAAAAGGGAGCTCTGCTTTAACCAAGTCCTCAAACACCTGCTCCAACACTGGCAGTCGTGCGTCGTTCAAAGCTGCTGCTGCTACAGCATGTCTTAATACAGTGTGGTTGTGCAACTTAAACAAAAACAAAAACGATAAACTGCCTCTGC